>NW_022158427.1:0-1698 GCF_006535985.1 Synchytrium microbalum | reverse complement strand
CTCTCCATCCATGGAGAGCGGATTGCGATATTGCGATTTTGGGACCAAAAGTCTTTTATACTACTATAGGCTACCTACCCTTTAAATAGGGACTGTGTCCCTATTTCATAGTATAAAACTCTTTAGAAAAAAATCGCAATATCGCAATCTCCTCTCCATGGATGGAGAGAAATTATCGCAATTAAATCGCAATCTTATTGCAATAACACCGGGCATCTACCCTATGGTGTCAGGGTCTCTTCATGTTTTTTCACTAACCAAACACCCATGGAGTGCGACCCGTTTTATCGAGTGGATGGAGAGGCATGGAGTGGCGCTTTCCAACCAACCTATACGACGACAGTTTGTAATTCCTGATCCCTGAATGCTCCGTCTTCGACGATAGTTGGTTGTCGGGCAACCTGTGGGGCTTACGATTCAGCTTTTACGGACCGCGACCCCGATTTGTACGGGCAACTTGTGGGACAAACAATTCCAATTATGGAATCGCGGGCATCCCTAGACAATCCTACTCATCTCCATGAAGCAGTTCGTTAAGCACATCACTCCACCATCCCATAGGTCTTGACATGATGTAAAATCAATGATTTCTGTGACCTTCTTACCCGCCACCACCATGGGCTTGCGATATGGCTTAATGACTTGTTCAAACATGCGTTCCAACTCACGGTCATACATGGTGGGTTGAAAATGGATCAGAAAGAAGTTGGGGTAGTTACGGATATGCTGATCTGTCCGCCGGGAAAGACACGTTGTCTGGCCATACTTGATGTAGGGTTTATCATCAACCAAAGTAAATCCAAGATAGACCCCTTTATCGTTAGAATGTCGCGTTAAAATGCGGTGGTGTTGTGTCTTCAACCACTGGAAGCAACGCAATCGTTCTTGAAGATAGTCTGACTTATCGAAATGCAGTAAGGTCGATAAAGTGACGTAGATAGGATCCTTATAGAAATACTTGCTCTGCACAGGTAAGGGCCAGGGAGCCTTGTCCCCTTGTTTGAATACGACATAATCTTGCGGACTGGTGAACTTTGTTTGTAGTTCTTTGACCGCTTCTTCATACAACGTCGGTTTAAAATGAAACCATCCATACTGTGGTTCATCGATTTGTTTCGTGAACACGTGTTTTATAACCAAACGTTCCATACAGTACGTTTGGCTATTGGTGTCTGGCAAACTCACGTCGTTGGACCCTTGAACCACACTCACCATACCACTTCCATCGATGGTATGTCCTCTGTCTTCCTGTTTGCCCTCCTTCAAAAGCTTATTCAGTACTTTGGTCTGTTCGGCTGGTCCATACTCTAATTCACACTCTAATTCTGGCTCCGCTGTTGTACTGGGGTCGGTAAACACACTCACGACCTTTATTCGAGTAAATCCCTTACACACCCCACCCTGAAACCGAATGGTGCGACATTTCATCCCAAGATGACGGAGCTTACGTGAAAACACAAACAACGTCATCACCTGGTCACTAGGGTGATGTAATTGGTGCCATTCCGAGTACGATTCATAAAGCTGTTTCAAGGATAAATTTGCACCCTTGGGGGCCTCGACTACGTGTTGACGAATAAATCGCATGACAGGGCTTCTTTCCTGTTTGGCCTTGTTCCTCACCTTGTTCTTCTGTGCTGCTGTCTCCATACCCTTCTGTCTTGAATTTCTTTACTACATGCGTGCGATGGGAAAGAC
>NW_022158426.1:0-53123 GCF_006535985.1 Synchytrium microbalum | reverse complement strand
ACTGACCGCATCTCAACAAAATTCACGTCACATTAGCTAATAATTCCATTAGTTTAAAGAGTAAAGCTGGTTTTAAATATTTTCTCTCAACTAGCTGTCTTCGTATATTTAACACAGGAATCCCTCCCGTTGCTGAGAGTGGACAAGTAATGTAAACAATTTTCGTTGTGACCAAAGGTTATTGCGTAGACGTGCATCTCGTGATTTTGCACAGTCCAATAGGTAAGCATCAGCTATTCAATTGTTCCTTTTCATTCCACCAACACACCGTGACTCCGACGAGCTACCGACGTTAATAGTTTCTTGACCTCCCCAACTTCCCCTCCCAACAAAAACTCAAACACGCAAAAAGCCTTTCACACAAACATCATCCTATAATGAGGGTTTTCGAAGCACTAGTAACTATTGCCATGCTGGCTGCATCCGTCTCTGCTGGTCCCTACGCAGGTACGAATGGAGAAACTTGCTTGATGACTACCATCAAGTTGAAAATCATTTTTTTTCTGCGCGATGCATCTTAAAGTTATTTGACGTGGTAATAACAGTGTATTAATGTTAAATTCTTATCTGTTCTAGATGAACCTGCATCTCCAGCTCAACCATGCGGAACTGATTTCAAGAGCACTGTCTACGTCAAACCTGTATGTTTCTGCTTTCCAAGCACATCGACGCGTATTTGCTCGCTTTACTCATTGACGTTTGGCTATAGGAATCTAACAAGTGGGACCCCAGTGTCGGAGCAGGTAACCATTGTTGTTGTAGTGTTTTGGTTTTGAAGTTAAGGCACATACTCACCCGTTTTTATTAGTCGGGTAACTACAAAGATGCCTACACAAGCTAATCTGGGCTTCAAATACTCATCGACTTCATGTTTAGATACCCAACTCAAACTGCCTGCAACGGAACATACATCTTCGTAAGTGGTTGATTACACGTCAACTTTTGATGCTTGTCTCAAGCAACTAACTGACTTCCGATTACCTAGTTTTTCTCAACTTCTGGCTACCCCAAGCCATTGGCTGTCTCTGGAAAGCTCCAGGTTCCTGGCCAGAAGCTCGGAAAACATGGTGAATGGAGGTATGTTGGCAGAAGAAAGGTGGTGGGTCATCAACTTTTTGACATTTTTGATTTGGTTGTTGGAATGCTTCTTTATTACTCCGCGAGCGGTGTAAATCAGTGTCCTGAATTAAGCTAACAATGTCACTATTGTTTTGATAGTGACGTGAAGAAATGGCACACCAAACTCAACTTGACTGATGACATTGAATTGGACAAACTCAACGTGACTGCTTATTTCAAGAAGGCACCAGGTAGCGTCTTTGTTTCGCTCGCCTTTGGGTCGAAAGTGTATGCTTACCCGCTTTTATAAGGTGGATATACTGGAACTTTACTCAACTGGGTTTTGAAACAGCTCCCCAGCGAACCTGAAGAGCCTGTGCCAACTCCAACTGAAGAGCCCACTCCTACGGAAACAATAGAACCAACTCCCACACCCACGAAGACTCCAAAGGGCAAAAAGCCATCTCACCCTAAGAAGCCAACTGACGACGAGCCCAGTGAGCCAACACCAACTCCTGGTGATGGTGATGACAAGAAGAAGAAACACAAAAAGCCAAAATCGGTGAAGATCTTCTTTGAAGAGCAATTCTAAACCATCAAAAAACATATATCAAACATACTATTGTTATTTAGCAAATAGACAGATTGTGAAACAAATACTCGTGTATGTGTGTGTGTGGTTTGACTGTTCCCTCTTGAAAGGAGTGTTTCGTGAGTTCAATGACCGGGTACGGCAGTGTGTGTGATCGTGTGTATGATTCGAAACATACCTCGCGAAAACGTGGGTGATTGTTTGAAGCGGATAGTCGATGTACAGTTGTAGGTTGATTGTCATGGGAAGGTCAGAAAGATCAGAGCATTGAATCGAGTGTGTGATTCAACCTTCGCTCGCGAGAAAGATAATTTGCAGCAGATAGTTTATGTACGTCTATAGGTTTGGATCATGATACAGTGGATATTACAGGTATTACAGCATGGGTTTACGTTAAACGAAGCGTTCGTTCTTCTACTTCTTTCCCTTGGTTGCTGTAGCGACCTTGAATGTGATCCGTATAGCACGATCTGAGACCTTGGCGTCAGCAGACTTAAGATCGATACCTGATGGCAATACGATCTTGAGCGACATATCTTCCATTCCAGGTACAGCGGATGGAGCCTTAACCATAAGTTGGTGTCTGCGTGTGCCGATATCGAGTTTTAATTGAGGCATGTCGACATGCTCTGGAGCATCGACTGAGACGACGACATTTCCGGTTTTCATGTCAGGTACGGTGACATTGAATGGAATTCGGTTTTCTACAGATAGCAAACAGGTTAGTAAATTTTGACATGAGTCAAAAATGATAACTTGACGGGAAAATAAGGAAATGACGTACGAACCTTTGATGAGAGAGATGGGAAGCTCAGGTGTATGGCCATCAGCGAATTTGATAGATCGTTTACTAATGGAGGTTCGTTGGTGGTTAGTGAAACTGATCACATTTCTTACACGTGTAAAATTTGTAACATGAAGCAGTGATCTCCCTGTATGCAATCGAATTACGATGCATTGGGACAAGCAAATAACAATGATTGCGATAACAATTCAAATAAGATCACTTACTGGTTGATCATATCCGATTGAGACACCAAAGTTGCCGATGAAGACTTGCTCTTCAGTAGAATGGATGGCGGTGGTGATAACGAGGCATTGCTTGGATAGCTCGATAGTTGACGGTTCATTACGGCTGCCATTGTTGGTTAGAATTAGAGTTATGTATGAGCGTTGATAATAGATCTTATTGGGTTGTTTTGAAGATTACTGTTGTAGGTGAATTGCGATTTGAATTTGTCCCTTGCTTTGTAAGCAAGACATGCGGAAAATAGTTCCCCCCACGTTACGTCACTACCTGTTTTGCAAAGGCGGCAGAAATTCAGACCAATGACACAATTCCACGGGTTATTGCTACACGTCGCTGTATACGTAGTGCAGGATGAATGGATATCACAGGAAGTGACGATAACTTGCCATCACATCATCGGAGGACTGAAACACATCAGCCAAGTCACGAGTGTGAGCTTTAACGTCACGATCGACTGAGCATTCAGCAATTAGCACATCCCCAATGTACTATAGATCTGGATGAAATTGACCAGAATGGAATTGTGTGGTTAATTTGACCAAATGATACCGGTCGTTTCGAGCTAACGGCGTTTATACTGAAACAGACCATGCCAAAGTCAGGAATACGGTGCTTGGTGGTGTCTTCCCTTGGTATTGGTGGTGTTGCCTTCTCGAGAAAATCGCGGGTTTGACGAACTGACAGATTTTAGCACAACGAGGCCAAAGATTCCTACATTTTTATAGTTGATCTCAATGTAGTCAGCAGGAGAGATCAATAAAAGCTCAATGACCAAAACCCCACGAGCTTTGCTAATAATGAAGTTTGAAATTCGGCACGATCATAACTCTTAGCAGAACTGTCAGCACAGCCATTAGACCGTCACATCCATTCAATTTGCTTTCACTGTGAATTGTGAATAGATTGCGTACCTGACTTTCCTAGTTTGCTCTGTTCTTGAACGTCCAAATTCATCGAAACCTATCGAGTTTTGAGGTAAGATTAATGTCATCACCCGTGAACAAGTATGAATCCATCCAATTCCCTTACTTGAACTAGTGGTGGAACTAACCCATTCATCATGATACACCATCGTCAAGAAACCAACATTGCAGACATGACAGCTCAAAGCCAAGCAGCTGGCATTGAAGAGCCAGTCGAGTCTCTCAAAGTATTCGACAAGAAATTCCCAGAAGAAATATGGCCTCATATTCTCAATATTGCTGTCAGATATCCAGCATCAGCAATCAATCTCATGGCAACTTGCAAACTGTTTCAGGAAGAAGTACCTAAATGCGAAATATTTAGAGAATATCCAGAAGTTGACCAAAGGAAGGCAATCATCTCGGCAAGGCTCAAAGTGAAGGGGCTCAAGCTTCGAAGGGACAGTAAATTGTGTCGAGAATTCATTGACGAGGCGCAGGTAAGAGTTTTGGTCTATCTAACGCTTGTAGTTGGACTTTTTTGAGCGCTCGCATCATCGCTATCATTGATTGCTGCGTATCAAAACACAGCGCACGCACACTGCTCTCGCGACAAACACATCGGTCTGAACATACCTCATCTTGCACTAGGGCAATCCAGACGATATCGTACGGATCATGAGAGAAATGTCTTGGTACTTCCAAGCTACAAAATATAAAGAAGCTCGCATAGTCGAAGAAGTGCTTCCAGTGGGAGAACAAGATCTCGTACCACAATCAGATCCTTCCAAAGACTGGTTTGACTGGGGCGTTACGCCAGCAGACCACATGAAGCTGCCAGAACCTTCCGTACACCGATATGTAGATTCCGAGTTGGGTAAAGAAAAAGGTCAAGCACGATGGATTGATCATCACTTGGTTACCATGGCTCGATACATGCTTGTACAGGAGATTGATGCTGAAGATGGACCTCCTCCGTCTTTATGGAGAGTATTGAATCAGAAAATGGCTACGAGGATTATGACTGTTATTGAAAAGTCCATAAATAATGACAAGCTTCGACGAGTCGCACGTGCCAAAGCAGTTGAGAACGGTGGAGGCACTGTGGTAACCAGTTGAACAATGCATAGCTTGACATGTGCAACTGTTAACACATTCATCTGCAAAGTAGGACACACCTTCTACACAGCCAACCACAGAATCTTCATCATCTGCGTTGGTAGCTATGCCATCCATGCCCGCTGCTCCAGCAGAGATAATGAAGAAAGCAAACTTGCCACTTGTACTTCCAGAGGAAGATCCAATTTTTGGATGCGGTCAATGTGGCGAAGACCTCGAAGAGCCGTACAAGAAATGTGGTGGATGTCGTCTCGAATTCTATTGTAGTCGAGAATGCCAACGAGCTCATTGGCCCTTGCACAAGAAGGAATGTGCTGCTGCTCGAAAACGTCAATTGGAACCAAATCCAAAGACCTCAGACGAGATAAACTATGAAAAATGGAGTACTGCTGTACAAGTGTATGATGCATCTGGCTCAATAGTAGAAACAACAACTCCACTCACTCCTCTCGCCAACGAAAATGGATTTACCATCAATAACAGCACAGTCAATTCGGAAGGAGAAGAAGGAGAGGAAGATAAAGTAGATGAGGAGGAACTTGAAGCTGCCAAGTCAATTCATATGGAGTTGGAGGAGTTGTACAAGTTGCTCGACAATACTCACGGTATACATGGTACTACTTTGGGTGGGCTTGTACGAAAAATGATGTCTAAAAGGTTAATCAAGGAGGAGGATCTTAAGAAGATGTTATAGAAGTACTTGAGTAGTTTTGTATTCTTGACTTTGCTTCTATTCGATTCTATTGTATATATGTGGCATAATAAGGACTAGCAATACATGACGGACTGATCACTTATTACATCTTTGTCGGTTTTGCACGTCCTCACGTCACATTGGTCTGCGCTTTTGTTAATGTTCCTGTTTTTTTCATGAAAACCAACGCAACAAAGGATTCAAAGACTCCAGAGACGAGGAATAGGTTGGAAGACAAGATCTTCCCTACCCCCATACTGGTGTCTTCCTGATCTTTGACTTTCCAGGTATGCTTATTAGGAGCGAACTGCGTCTTGATGATCAACATTACTTGATTTTGCATTCGCATTTGTAAATTACCAGCATCTATATAATGGATAATATACATCATATCTATATATCTTCATGCCATTTTATCGCTTGATCTGGCGTTCGCTCTTCAATAACCAACATCAGAACAAGGTATCGAAACATTAGTACAAATTTAAATCCAGTTGAATTCGTCGGACGAATCTTCTCCACCATATACCGCATGTTTGGCGACAACATGTCAAATCTGATGACCTGCAGCAAGCTCTGCGAACAACTCGTCTTGAACTTGAAAGAATACCGAAGTCTCGACAACCATCAAAAACGTCATGTCCTTCTCGAATCGGAATTGATGAAGAGAAACCTTTATTTTAGAGCCAATTCAAGGTTTTGCTCTCAACATATCATGTATGGTACGGGTACTGCGCCAAAGATTGCAGACACTATGGTTGAAATGATGTTGTTGTTCGATCATACGACTTATCTTGGTGACTGGTTTAAGAGATGTATTGAATGGGTATCTCCTTGCATTAACATTCTATTTGTTTTCAAAGACGACCGATACACTGAAGTCAAGTACTCTGAAGAGTGCGAGGAATGAGAGTACGATGACAATGGTGAGCCTGCTTGTCCATCAACCCTACTGCCTACTGACACTGAATCCAAAACATATCATTTATCTTTGCTGTTATAGACCCTCGTCGTAGATACGTAGACTCTGAAGCTGGCCAGCAAAAGGCATTCCGAAAATGGGCCGTCATACTCATCAACAATGACAACCATATCTTATCATCTGAAGCCGATAAACGACCACCAAACTCGATAAGGAAATTGAAATGTATGTACGCAAATTGATTGCCAAGGCAGTGCAAGACATCAAACCCAAATTCGTGAATCGCGAAGCATTTGACAAGTTTTTGGATTACGAGTTTATGCCACGAACGGGCAAGATGTCTGTTTTGGTGTCCAAGTTATTCAAGATGTGAAGGGACGAGATTTGTGCAGTTTCGACACCAAGGTGTAAATGGTAGGGTGGAGTTAGAGAGTCGTAGGCTAGTTGTTTAGGATCTAGGCACAGATGTAGAATTCCAGTGAGGTGTAGGAGACTAGTTGTAGTTGGTGATTTTGCAACGACAATATACAAACAATACAAGTACAAAGGACAGCACGTTGTAGCGGGCGAAATATGTCTCCGTCACCACGTATCTTTTGACATGCCTTCTCCGTAGGTGATTGGTTCTCCCGACAGCTGCTTTACTGTGACTGTGCAGCTTATTTCTCAGCCTGATTAGATTTCTGCCACGTTTGTCATCAACAAAACACGACATCACATCCACAACACCGACGCTCCACGTTTCAATTCCACACAAAACACAAACGGAAAGCCTCGTTTACTCTAATTGAACATCAAAAGAATGACTACCATTCAGGACATGCCCTACACTACCAGCACAATGCACCCAACGATCATCCGAAAGCAAACATCACTAAACAATCTGTTGGAGGCTGCAATCCAGGAACTGTTTTATAAACCTCACCACGTATTTAAACAGTCCTTGCCATCTCCAGTATCATCAAAGATCGCTCTGAACGGCATCACGAAGAAATCCAAGTAAGTACCTCATTCTGTCGCCAAGATTTTACGACAGTACATTTTCACCCAGTGCTAACAATCACGTCCTTTTCTCGCAGTGGTACATCAAGGAAACGTGTCTCCTTCTCGGATAGTGTCAGCATAATCAGCTTCACTGGCCACAACTCCCATCATGTAGCTTCTGTGTCTCCATTCTCGGCGTGTGGAACTCCAGACATACCGGAATCTGGCCTATTCAGTGAAATCATAACAACGGATTGCGCCTATACCACGTACTATCGTATTCCAGAAGGGATCAAGGCAGATCAGCTAGTTATAACGCTTGTGCAAACCAGGAATGAAATCACGATAAACGGACCGGACTCGATAGATGTAACGACTATACTACCGCATGATGCAGACTTGAAGACTGTCAAAGTAGACGTATACCAAGGGAACACATTGGCTGTGACTGTGAGGAGGAACAACTGATGTTGGAACCTTACGCAAAGTCTGTAAACATGCAACTGTAGTATATATAGAAACCACTCTAAAGTTATTAATACAAGACATTACATCTATACTATCGAATGCGTGCACGTTTATGAGCTCGGTACTCTCCTGCTCGAGCTTGAGCTTTTGGCTGTGTTTTGGGAGCGTTTGATGAAACTCACAGCCCATGCGTTGAACTTTAACGCGTAGAGTACGTCTGAGAACGTGAATACTCAATGTACGATTAGTACAATTTGTGATTCTCAGCTTTGCAGAGTCGTTCAAATCGTGAATTTGTCTGTTTGTCGATTTTACAAATCCTCAGATGTTGTTGCGTACTCTGGACTTGGAAACCAACGATTAATTACACATTGTATGGAAGCTGCCATCTTCTACACACTCGTAATCGCCGTATCTGTTGCACTAATCGCTTGGCAGTATAACAACCACGCTACAACAACAACAGACAGGAAGATTCAAGCTACCGTGAAAGAGCCATCAATTGGAAAAGAATCAGTTTCGACTGTTAACAAGCCAAAACAACCGAATATGACCATAGCCGGAATCACAATCCCTGCAAAGGGCAAACATCTTGCCACACTAATCTTCTTGCATGGTCTTGGAGACTCAGGACAAGGATGGTATGTCTCGGCACTGGAACGTATACTTGATGCTGGATCCCAACCTCGTCTGGGCTGAGCCTGAGCTCAAAACGTCGCTTCGCTCACATCAAAGCGTTCTGACAAACAGGGCTCCAGTTGGACGAATGATACAACCTCAACTACCACATGTAAAGATGATCTTTCCTGATGCACCAACACGGCCAGTGACTGTAAATAACGGCTACCGCATGCCTGCCTGGTGAGACATGCCCAAAAACATTGTTGGTGAGATGACGCTGATTCAGTTGTCGTTAGGTTTGATGTGTATCAGCTTGGAGCTGCTGCAAGAGGAAACACACGAGTTGATACTGAAGGAATGAACGAGACTTTGAAATCCAGTGAGTACCTCAACCCGCAATAAAGCAAGACCACAACCCAACTCGCTTTTGTTTATAAGTAAACAGTTGGATTAGTGACGAGATCGAAGCTGGCATACCTGCAAGCCGAATCGTCATTGGTGGATTCTCGCAAGGAAGCGCAATGGCTTTATTACACGCTGTGACATCAGAACGCAAGCTGGCGGGATATATTTCTTTATCTGGTTGGTTATCTCGTCCTGAAGCGATTGAACAAGTGAGCATCATGTCGTTTGACAAGGCTGTGACTGGTTGCCTGCGTTTTTTGGTGCGATTACTGTAGCTGTATCTTTGATTCTAGTCTCCTGGCGCCAACAAGGAAACACCCATATTCATGGGTCATGGCGACTCTGATGAAGTCGTCTTGCATCATCTGGGCGTAAAGTCTTATGACGCTTTAAAGACTGCAGGATGGAATGTTTCATGGAAGACGTATGAGGATATGGGTCACTCTGCTAGGGAAGATGAGTTTGAAGATATCACAAAGTTCTTGCTAAAAAATCTGCATGCCGAATAAGTATCTTCCGTGTACTCTTTTAATATATAGCTCACGTTAGACGGAAACAAATATTACATTGGAAACAAATCTTGCTAGCACGTTTCGCTCGTTGATAGCTTCAGAAAGGTTGAAAAACTGGACTGAATTTATTGTGTTTACGCAAAAAATCAAACATGGCTACACAACCGAACAGATTTTTAAATCTTGACGAATCCACTCTCTTCACCGGCAACAGATGGGTAGAGGCGAGACTCACGTACTTGAATACTACGACCTTCAACAAGAAGCTTTGGGAAGGTGATTTCCAAGACACCAGCATCCATGGACGCAGCCACACGACTCATGTCTGCTTTACGAGGGATTATGGCTCGAACATTTATGGTTCGAGGACTCGAGGTTGGAGACCGAGCTGGAGAAGTGCCGATGATTCGGAGTTCACGGATGTCGTCCAAAACTATCGGTGAAATCGAGGAGGGTTAGATGCACGCTTTCTAGAATCTTTAATGAAGGTTACCAGTGAGAGAGATCTCGTCTCGCTTAAATCCGGGTACATCAATGACCAAGATGTACTGAGTGTCGGTCTACTCGTTGCGTGAGTTGGATGTTAGCATTCTGTTGAGAGTCTACTGAATGCAAACTATCTAATACCTCATGAAGCTCCTTTGATTGAGATACGCAAGGTTTGCCCTCAGCATCCACATCCATAAACCCAAAGGAGGCAGAAGCAGCAGTTGCTACTTTAACTCGTTCTTGAGTTAGAGCATCAAGTGCTCTGTTCTTGGCATCGTGTGCTGCTCCACTGGGAAGAAAAAGAGAGGATTGTGGAGGTGAGTACATCAAGTGCTCAGGTTGATTGTGATCTCATGTGACTTACTAGACAGAATCAACAATCTTCTTCCATTCTTCGTCATTGAAGATTCCATTGTGTCGGCAGGCTCCACCACGACGCATGTTGCGTACGTACTTGAAAGCAAGACCGAATAAGGCAACCTTGACTAGGAATCCGATCATGGCTACGAATTGTGACGTGAGTGAGCTAGGAGCGTGTTCGTACAACGAGGATTGCAAGTCGTACCTTGTCAGACGAGATTGAGATAGGGTGAAACTTGTTTGGTATGGCAAGTCGAAAGCAATTTACAGCTTGCGGTTAGCGTTGGTGTAGATTTAGAGAGTGCAGCTTCAAGCTTATTTGTGCTCGTTTTGATATTGTTGCTGGAGCGAGTTCTTGACCTGAAAGCGTCGCTTTTATAGTAGCAATAGTAAAGCGACGTGGTTTTTATGCTTGTTGGTGACAGAGTGTCACTTCCACCCGCAGTGGCAAGATTGCAAACATGTACGTGGCAGAATCACACAGCTCAGCCACATCACACAGCTATGCACAGTTCCAAGGAACCGTACATCAGGGAAGAAGCATATTATAGCTGATCTCGCTTGATCTGACTAGTTCTTAGCCTCTTTGCAAGTAGGTTGCGCTAAAAACACGTTGTGTCGAGTTGCATGTGAATACGGGGGTAGAAACAGGTAATGGAGTTGAGTATTGCTAATTATTCACTATTCCAGACACTTTTATGCAGAATGCGTATTGGAAAGGGCTTTCTGCAACAGAAAGATGGTACATGCATTCCACATTTGCAACTTTTGGAAGCAACGCACTATAAAACGGCAAATTTTGGAATTGTGGAATTGGTAGCAAAATAGATCCAATTATAATGAGTATTCAGAGATGTTTATGTCTTCAATCGCACTAAGAAACAATCGTGATTGCAGTATATTTCGAGCACCCAATGTAGGTCAAATACAAACCAGTGCAAAGCAAAGACAGTCTTCAAACTTACTTGCAATCGGAATCACACATTAAGTAACGCGAATATGTGCCTTCCTCTCCCCATCTTCCTCCGTGACAACAGCATTCGTATTCTCACACTCGCCGTCTCTCCAAAACATTCAAACCAACGACAATGAATTTGTTTGGAAAGGCCAAGGCAGCAAAGACAACTCCCAAGGATGCCATTGTCAAGTTACGAGAGCAGCTCGAGGTACTGGATAAGAGGGAAGCATACCTGCAAACCAAAATAGATAATGAACTGAAACTTGCGAGAACCAATGCTAGCAAGAATAGGAGAGGCAAGTAGAATAGAACATGGATTAGAGAGAGCTTGTTGCTAGAGTACTATGCCTCCAGCATGGTGTCCTTGTACTGGCAATCATGTGATGATTCAGTGGACATTTGAGGATGTTTTTTCGCCACAACCAAGGCGTCTACTTGAAAAACTGGTATATTGAGACGACTACATTACAAGGCTAACGTATATCTACATTTGTCTGATAGTTGCTCTGATGGCATTGAAGAGGAAGAAGGTGTATGAGGAACAGATAACGAAAATAATGGGATCACGAATGACACTAGAAACACAAATGATGTCTATTGAGTCTGCCAATGTCAATCTCGAAACAATGGAAGCCATGCGACAGGGCGCTGCCGCTATGAAACAAGTTCATGGCAAAATGTATGTAATAGTGTCGGGGATCTTTTTGTCAATCATTGTTGGTTCCCAACCAAAACAAGGACAAGATCCAATTCCCTTCACGTCATTCATCACGTCAAATGCTCACACTACTCATATGCTACTTAGGGATATCAAGAAGGTTGATCAAGTCATGGACGACATTCGTGATCAAATGGACCTGGCAAATGAAATATCAGATGCAATATCACAGCCAGTTGGATATGGCATGGAATTCGATGACGATGAACTGAATCAAGAGTTGGATGAACTAGAACAATTGGAATTAGATGAAAAGTTATTGGATACATCATCACCTCAAGCCAACATCAACAATGCACCTGCTGTACCCAACACCATACCAGGTATGATTAGAGTGAATGCATATTACGATGCGTATGATTACAGGAGGATATGTCGCAGTGCTTATGGAGGCTGACACTAAATCGCTTTTTTTAGCCATCGCACAACCACCACGACCTGCTAGGGTACAGGTGCAAGATGACGAGGACGCAGAATTAGCAGAGTTGAAAGCGTCTATGGCCTTATGAGTCTCCTCTTAATATTTTATTCGTTGTATAATAAACGTCGTTCAACACATAGGAGTTCTGCAAGAAAACTGTATTGCTATTGTGTTTTCACTTGCATTGCACGTTCGTCTATGCGGCAAACATTATGAAACTATAATGAATGGTTGGTTCTTAGGCTCAGATCTATCTTCAATTCTTAAATACTGGTTAACTTTCTTAATTGACTGGATCGCTGATTGAGAACTATAAACCACACCAGAGCCATGAGTACTATGAGAACACAGATAGCACCAGCAGCGGACAACTACTCTTCTTCAGCACCGGACAAGATGGAACTATGGGGAGACGATTCAACGCGCCTTGGACTTGTGGAAGCACAACGAACTATTGCAGTGTTATCGGAAGCATCGAAGAAGGCGGCTATTGTGCATTATCTGAGTGGAATTAATGCTATTCCTCGTGTGGATCCTACCGTCGCTGCTGCTTTTTCGGTTTGACATTTTGTGCAAAGAAATTCGATGTGAAGCATAAATTCTGACGAGGACTTTCGTTAGGCATTCAAGCAAGCTCAATCTCAAGTTAATGATATGTCGGCTAAGAAGGATCCGAGTTCAGAAGTATGGGGTAGTTTGCTGTGGGTTTGAATTAAATGCTTACATTCATCATTTCTGAACCTGTTTTTGTTCTAGGACGAATTAAAATCAGCAACAGAATCCCTACGCTCATCTACCCGTCAATTATGCCGTGCAGTCATATCATCAGCATCAGCACTATCGAATCTGAAACAATTAGAGGCTAGTCAAGCACCAAAACAGAATGAAGGACGCAAGTTTTTGGAATTGTTGAGAGAAGTTCGAGTAGCCTTATTCGAACGATTGAGAATGTCTGCTGACGAAGAAAAGACGAGGACAGAGAGGCTGGCCGCCTTATTAGCCAAAGAGAGAAAGGTATGGGATTGAAATGAACTTGGGTGTTATTCGATGGCTGATCTGAGTTTTTTGTGCTGCCAGACTACAACGGAAGTCAGTCAATTAACGGCAGAGCTGGTTGCTGCACGAGTTGACCGAGAAAAGCAGGTCAGGATAAAGAAGGAGGTTGTTAGAAAGTTAAAAGGTAAACCGTGCCTGAGTTCAGGTAGAGTTTATTTTGCCGCTCACAATCCAGTCACATAGATGAATTGGCGACAATCAAGGCACAGAATGAAGACATTGTCAGGAAGATTGAATCCAAGTCTAGAAGCAAGCAACAATCTGAACTCTCGAGCTTTAGCGAGAAGGTATGTCTTATGAACTCACATTAACTGGCACTGCTATCGTTCTTTTAAGCCCTGTCCGTCACCTATAGGAATCCACATTCAAAGCCGAAATCGCCACTCTTTCAGCCCAACTCGACACCTCCATCAAGACCCACCGCGAAGAAGAATCCAACATGCGTAGACGCAAATTCAAGATTGAATCTGAAGTCGAGAACTGGATTCACAAGTACGATCAAGATATGGAAGAGAAACAGAATGAATATGATGAACTTTTGGTAAGGCATTCACTACATTTCTAGTCCGTTTTTTAGTTGACAAATCTAATCCTGCCACATCATAGTCTGTATTCTTGGAAGAAAAGGCCCAACTGGACGAAATATCAACCCGACACAAGCAATTACAGAATGAATATAATGCCTTTGTGGAAGAACGACAAAAGAATCGACCGGATTCGTCTCCTGCTGAGGGTGTTGTTGAAGCTATTTTGGAAGAGGAAGTTGAGGATGACGGTGCTGCACCTGTTGCTGCTACGCTTTCTGCTAGTGTTACATTGGCTAGTCCGGATGCTGAATAGACGCGTTTATTGTTTTATATAGAGACACTACGAAGCTGGGTTTTAATTTTCTTGGCGAAAACAGTTGCGACGTGATTTAGGCCTGTTGATGCATTGAAACGGGCTTCCTGATCGGCAGGAATATACGAAAGACAGGCGGGCAATATAGTTCATCCTTGATTGGTATTTCGGGAGCAACAGTCACATGTCATGCCTTAAAACGAGCCTTAAGACGAACTTTTCAAAGACTTTGGTTTTCAAAGGCCATAGTAAAGCAATCATATAAATCCACTTAATTTCCACGTAAATCCGTCCCTGTTCATACGTGGTCTTACCGTCTTTCACGAAAACTTCGCCGAGAGCCCTCATTTGTCACGAGGCAAAAAGACCCAACGAACTTTTCTCAACTCACCGTTAGAAGCAGAAGCGGAACGACTAGAAATAAGGTATGAATCTGCAGCTGAGTTGACAACATTGCTATTGGCATGCATGAACGACCAAGCACTGACTCACAATTCCATCCAATTTAGACAAGCTTCACAACCTAAGAAAACATCCACCCCGGCACAACATTCTTTCCATCCATCAAACACTCACCACAATGACTCTGGACTATGATATGGAAGATGCTGTAGACGATGATGACAAGAAGCTTGTTACTACGACGACTCTAGATGTTTTACGGACTGCCGTATTTTTACCACTACTGCCAATTCGAGTTGCCGGACTGGCTCTTTCTGAAGCGCACTATATGGCTGCGTTCGCTGCTCACAACTTACAGAACTTGGTGGAAACGCTGGTTGCGTATGCTCATACCGGTGCCGCAAGGGAGACCTGGGATTTTACATTTCATATATTAATGAAACTTATGCGTGGGATGCTGGTGAGTGCTCGTCGAGAAGATCTGTTTCCTTGCTGCTGGCATACATGAATAGCTTGAACATTCATTTGAGAGATGACTCGTTGCATATGCCGAAAGTATTGGCCGACACATGTTAACACATGATATAACGAAAAACTCTAACAAACCATAAACATCTCTTAGCGCTTTCGTGGACACGCATTGTGGAAGGCCCGCGCCGGTACCAGATTCACTATAACGCCCATGTCACGCACAGTGCGCATCCTTCCATTCAAGTTCCACGTGTCACGCACACAGCTGCTAGAACCTGAACGAGAAGCCGCTGGACTGAGACCTGAGGGCGTATACGGATACACAATACCTGAAGAGCTAGACGCTAAAGATAGATCCAAAGATTCCATGACGATAGACGGTGAATGGGTGGAGTACACTGGACAACACGGTGCTGATGGAAGACCAACAGGCAAACCAATGCCAGATGCGACTGGTAAAGAGTATGAACGAATAATGGCTCAGTATCGGGCTTCGTGTGCTGCTAGTGGGAGGAGGCAGAAAGTTATACTTTATTTACATGGTGAGCTTTTGTTAAGCTGTTGCATTGCTAATTTGGACGTTTATTTTGAACGCCAAAAGCTTCAGTTTTGGAAGAATGCCATTCTCAAATACCATTCGCATCGTTAGGAGGGGCCTATATGTTTTTGAGTGCGAAAAGTCATCGGTTCTTGACAAATAGGATTGCGCAGGAGACTGGTGCCCGATTGTTTGGTATGTCTTTACGAATCGAATCTAATTTCCTAAAGTTACTCATAAGTCCCTACCTCTTACAGTGGTAAACTATAGACTCGCACCCGAGCACCCCATGCCCGCTGCTTTGCACGATGCATTTGCTGCATACCGGTTCCTCATAAACCCACACGACCCGATCTTCAACAACCCGTCGTCATTCTTCACCGCAAACTTCCCCATCCATAAACCAATCAATCCACGAGACATTATAGTTATGGGAGATAGTGCCGGTGGTGGTTTATCTACAGCACTGACAGTCTACTTGAAGGACTACCTACGAAATGCAGATGGCGCTCCCATGTATCCACTACCAGGTGGTCTAGCACTAATCTCACCATGGGTCGACCTCACGTGCTCATCCGAATCATTCAAAGCAAACGAATCAACCGATTACCTGCCAAGCAAAGACGGCTCAGTCTTTGAAATGATGTATACAGACGGTCCAAACCCCGTCTTCGCATATGTAATTGGTTCGAAACGTGTACATCGAACATTTGTGCCGGGCCATACAGCATTCATGGCTACGCCAACTGAAGAACAACGACCGGCTTCTCCTGAACGATCTTCCGGTAAAAGAACACCATCGCCAACATCGTTTAATCCGGCGGCATGGTTGGGTAGGAAGGATTCAGCTGTAAGTGAGATTGGAAGACCTGTGGCTCCAACTGATCGCCCTACTACATGGGTGGACGACGAGGAGGAGATGTGGAAGGTCTGTCAACATCCGTTGATATCGCCAGTGTATGCTGATCCGTCTGGGTTCCCTCCTACTTTGATTGTGAGTTTGGTGCAAACAATTCTTATGCAGTAGTCGTTGTTTTGGTGCTTTCCCCTGGCTTGTAAACTCACGCTTCACTTTATTCATTTAATAGCAAGCAGGAGATGCCGAAATGCTGCGAGACGAGACACTGATGCTCGCACACAAGATTGCATCTTGCAATCCCAAGGTTGCTGAAGCTGGGTTTGTTAGACACGAGTTATATCGTGACATGGTATGTTGCTTGTTGCCTTCTGTGAATGAAGGATTTTCCAGGACTGACGATTCGTTTTTTTACGCAGCCTCACGTCTTCCAAGCATTCCTCTGGCTCCCATCCGCCCGCTGTGCAATCCGCAACATTGCCAACTTCATCCGCTCCCTGGACTCACCCAGCTATTCCGGCTCCCACGACGGCGTTATGGACATGATGTGCCCCGACGCCCATCTCGCCGAAAACCGTGACGTCCAAGAAGCATTCGCCATCCGCAAAGTATCTGAAACCAACGACCACATCGTCATCGATCTCGACGATCTAGAATCCCTACCGCCATCACCGCCACTCAACAATGCTGTAATAGAAGATACCAATAATGATAGAGTCGAGGCTGCCATCAAGGACGTTGTGTCGCAAATGATGGGTGAATATGCTACGTCGGATGCTAGTGAGTTGAAGAGGAAGTCGTCGTATGCGAATTTGAAGGCTGCTGAGAGGCAGGCTGAGAGAGAGAAGTGGGCTGAGAAGAAGAGGGAGAATGGGGGTGAGGAGGAGTCTGATGAGGAGGTTGGGGATGCTGGGAGGGCGTTCTTTAGGGTGCATTCTTCTTTGGGTTTGAAATCGCTGGCTCTTCCGTTGACGCCGTTGTAAAAAGGATAGAGAGAGGGACCTATTATATATTTTGCCAAGTAGTGCTATTTAGAAACAACAGCATTGTATTTAGTCGGTCAATATTATAAATTCACACAAAGTAGACAACAATCGTCTGTTTGTACACAACAGGTAAGTTTTTTGCTCGTATTTGAAACTTTCGCGTTTTGGATGCAATGGAGAGTGAATGCCAGAGGAAAAAGTGTATTATTATGCGTTTCTTGTGTTGAAATGATATCTTGTTATCTTACTACTAAAAGTACCACTACAACCCCTGCCGACTATCCTGCTTAACCATCTCCGTAATCCTCCACCCATTCGTCCTAGGATTAACCGGTATAGTAGGATCGAGCACCTGGTCTTTCGTCAGTACCATAGCATAAGCAGCATGCATGATTTGGTCTTCACTGCCCAGTTTTATAGCACCCGACAATCGATCTCTGAATACAAGAACTTCTTGAGTTCGATATGTAAGTACGAGAACTGGTATACCGTTTTCTAAGAGTTTGGCTTGTGCTAGTTCAACGTTACGGAGATCGAGGAGTTTGCAGTCGGATTTTAGGCCTGAAGTTTCTTGGGCTTGGATTCCGACGTTGAGGATGGAGTATGTCTAGGAAGGAAAGGAGTGAGAAAATGGGTGCAGTTGAAACAGGGGAGCAAAAAAACCGCAACGTTGTGCTATACAATCTCACAGCTGTTCAACCTGCAAGTGCAGCAACCACACGAACTCACCACATCATTAACCCAATCCTTTAGCCCAACTTTGTCCGATCTCAAATACGTTTCCATTATGTCAGGAATCATCCACCTCGTAGCCTCCCTTATAAAATTATCTATCGAAAATCCAGGCTCAACCGTCTGTATAGCTCTCACAACTTGAGCCTGCTCAGTCTCCTCAAATGCTCCCTGTACAGTATACATGATACCTCTCACACGATCCATAAACGGTGAATCAGATTCTTCGATACGGCGATGAGCTTGCAGTAACGATTTCGTCAAGGGATTGTTTTCCTTGAATGACTTCCACGCTCCCGACCATTTCGATTCTTTATGTTCGACGACTGATCCATCTGCCTCTGGGTTTGCAGAGACTGGTATGGCATGGTGAGCACCGAATGGGTTTGCGGCACGAGCATCAGCGAGCCGTTCAGCACGTTCCCGTTCTCGCACATCTTTGGGCTTGTATTCCATATATCGAGGGTTTGCACCCTCTGCGATTTCCTTTTGGATTTGTTTGGCACCTGCTGCTACAGCTTTGGCCACTTGGGTGTCCATTATAGGGTCGGATATTTTGGATGCTGCTTCACCGACTTTCCCAGCCACGTAGGTAGCGCCTTCTGCTGTTTTACGAAATGATTCGGATTCTACTACGTGTTGGACGTTTTCGGCGACTTTTCCTGCTGTTGCTTTCACTTGTTGGACTACCTTGGACGTGGATTCGGCACCTGCTGCTGCTGCTTTGGCGGCTGCTTGCATCATTTCTGATTCAGTGATCTAAGATACAAAGTAAGGTTAATTCAGGAAAGACAAGGTCAGCTTGTAGACATCAGTTAGAGGTAGATTTTTTTGCGTGCGAGCTTGGCACGTCTTACACTTCCTCTCCAAGCCCCTCACCTTGTTAGTCTCAGCAGACAGCTGTTTGACACTCTTTTGGAAATCCTTGTTTTCATCAATCTGCCTCCTTATAGACTTTACAAACTCTGCGAAGACATTCAGAGAGCGAGCGTGTTGATGGTTTACATATGAATGCGATGGTGAGGATCCTGGTAGTAGCAGTGATCGGTGAAGCAGTAATGAAGATGAGGTTTGCCTTGAAGTCCATGCAGGCCTCGGCATGGTTGATTGGTTTCGTATGCTGGATGTAATTGATGTTGATGGTGTTGTAGAGGGTAAGCGTATGGTGTGAGTGGATTGTAGTGTGTTTGAATACTAGTTGTAAGTGGTTGTTTAGTATAAGCGGTTATAAATCTGTTTGCTGAATCGAGCTGCTTGCGTTTTTTTTGCAAGCTAAAATATTCAAAGTTTTGACCGAACCTACCGTGCACCGAGTAGCGGCAAGCTGCAGAGATGATAATGTCCTATTATGCATGATATCTACAACTTTGCTTGTCCTCCGATTGTTTTTGACTGTGGTGTTGAGATTGACGGCTTTCAAATATTTCAACGTGGTCATCGGCAAACATTCTGGGAGAGAGATTGACTTGAGCTGGAAAAGCCATAAGAGGAGTTCGCGTCATGCGAGCCTATAAACCGTTGCTCTAAGGGCAGATCTCCTTTGAGAACTTTAGCCAAAAGGAAAAGTTTGGGCCGCAAGAAGTCGGCATTGTTCGTATCGTTCGCTCATCGTTCATGTAAAGTTCATGAATTAAATACACGTAAAACATCAATGTTCTCTGCTTTCCAAGCCGTTCCATCTCTGTCTTTACCTACAGTTCACATTAACCATCCAAACTCCATTTTCACGAGGCACTTCGTAAGAGCAGTCAGCTTGGAGCTCCGAAGCGGAACGTATACATCTAGCCACGAAACTTTGTATGCTGTTCTTTCTGTTTGCCGATTGTTCTTTGCGTCCTCCTTCCGTCAGCATTGAGTTCTGCAACACTTTTTGACTCCCTCTCTTGCACACTGTAGAAGCCTTCATCAGCTCGATTCAACTGGATTCAGGTCTTCATACGAGCCATACCCGGAAGCCTTTCCAGAACTTTTGACTCTCCAGGTCACAACACATCGCTCACAACACAGGCATTTGCCCGAGCAACAAGTTATTCTAAACTTGGACTAGGTGAGTACACCTTGAGTCAAGAATATTTAGTATGCTTCTCTCTAATGACATTGTTGTTGTCTGTTTTTGCATCATTTACTAACAGTCATCGCCAAATAGCAAACATGAGCTTCTGGAAGCACCTGGCACAACCCTTCATCACAATATCATACCACGTTGGCAACGCCGTATACCCTCCTCCAGGAGCTATATCTCGAGTATTCTTATGGAGAGTCATAAATGCTCTGGTTCTAGTTGGAGTCCTGCTCTCGTCGCTCTTCATACCTGGTACTGGTGGCCGAAAGACAATTAAAGAAGTCTCTGCTCTATATCATACATGGTTGACTCCTGCTGGGTGGGCTTTTGCTATTTGGGGGTATGGCGGTCTGCTTTTGTCTGCAGTTAGAGCGTGTAGCTCATATCTACTTTTAGAATCATATATACTGGCCAAATCATATTCGTGGGATACACGTTACTCCCGTCAACACTAAGACCATCGCCTACTCAAACTCCGTCTGAAACGGCATACCATATCGTGACGCAATGCATAGGACCATGGTTTGCAATCTCTGGACTACACCAGATCCTATGGTTTTACACATTTACATCTGAAATGATTGATGCGTCGACGCTAGCTCTTATTGCAATTAGCATCGTGAATATGATCATGTGGTTTAGAATCACATTGTAGGTATATTCCACTTCTTTTTTTGGCTGGACTCCAAACACCAACAACTCGTCATCTTTTTATCAGGTGCGTAAAAGACACAGAAGCATATGAAGCAGAACGCCAAGCCTTCCTCGTCGCAGACTCCTTTTACGCTGACGATGAAGAAGAATCAGACTCAATAATCCACGGCCTTGGATCCATAAACGGATCTCCACCATCTCTCAAGACATACACATTAATACGTACCCCAATCTCATTATACGTTGGATGGACACTTGCCGCATTAATAGTATCGCTCTCAATATCCCTAATCCCAGTCAAGGATGATAACTTAAAAGATGCGGCAAAGTCGAGTATATGGCTGATTGCTCTGGCGATGCTTATCGGGCTTGTGTTTGCTGTGTATGGGAGGGATGTGTGGGCTACTTTTGCTGTCGCGTGGGCCCTCTATGGTATGAAGATACTCAAGTTTGTTGTTATCTTATTTTCGCTCACACTCGTTTGTTTTTGCAGGTATCTCATACGGACCGTTAGTACTAGCACATCCAGATTCCGGATCATCTGAACGTATCAGTACAGCTGCAACGGCCGGTGCTGTGGTATTGTTGTTGCTATGTATATTGATATCTGGTGCGAACATCGTGACTCGCTTGTCAAAGAATCGAATTACATTGCCTATATAAAACTAAGCACACCACAATTCATCTGTTGCAGCTTTTTGTACTCATAATAATATAGCAAAAAATGACTTTTTATACAAAGAATAAGCAAATATGGGTTTGAGAAAGAATGAATGAAGAGAGAGGTGCAAAACCACATTGAATTTAAAACATGCAGACACTTATTTAAACATGCAGACGCTTTTAAACAAAAACTACCATCTAGCATTTGGCTTAAAGCAAAGCTAACTCTATACTGATTTTGTTGCTCTTTTGCCTTTTTTGCTAGTGTTATGTGGTATTCCCCGCTTCACGCTGTCCCTGTTGACAAATTGTCCCAAATCGTGCTTCCATTTCCATTGGTCTGATGACGAGCTACAACCACCCCGGAGTTTCCCCTTCCATTACCATTGGTAGCTTGATGAGGACGAGAAGATGATGTATCCGAGTCTGCATCCGAGATATTGCTGCTACGGCGATCTTCTTCTCGACCATCATACCAAGAGAAATCATCCAAAAGTGTTGTTCTGGCTTTATGTTCTACGAATATGTTGAGCATTGGTTGGCCCACTTCCTTGTCGACTTCTTGCGTGTCGCGACTGTTTGTGACTGGTTTGTTTTCGTTATTCCTTTTAAGGTTGGGGGATGTGTTGAGTATTTGCGAGCAAACCAAGCGTACTCACAGCTCATACCTGACACGAAGGTGCTTCAACAAACTATTTGGCACATCCTTGACAAAGATGAATCGTACTGCAAAAGTCCCCTTATACTTGGAGCCTTGCAACCATACATCTGATGATCTATTCCAGTCAATACCAGAAGCCATTTCAGCAACACCACAAAAGTGACCAGATGCGTTGACGGAAAAGAAGAGATAGATTGGACCAAGATGAGATGATTCTTGCCATGCTTGGCTCAAGCGACGGTTGCCAATCTCTGTTGATGACCAAATCGAGTATTTTATAGATCGGTGGACGTCTTCTTCTGTATAGCTCTTGATTACAAAGTATCGAGCCTAGAAAGACGGTTGATGTTAGATATTAGTGGTTGTGGCAAAGAGGAGCCCACGGAAGTCGCGATCAGAGTTCCAATGGAGGCTCTGTCACACACTCACATTGGGTGTTTTGCAATTGAAAGTCTTGTGTGTTAGATTCAGTCCACGAGCCTAAAATGAAGCCAATGAGAATACCGAGCTGTGTTGAATTCTTTGAATTCATTCATCACGTACCGCAATGAGTTCCTGTACACGTTGCTTAGCAGGCCCATCCAATGCAAGAGAGTACCTACTGATACTTGACGAAGGAGCACCAACCAAACCTTTGGCTACACCATGACCATTTCCAACACTACTTCCAGGATTTCGCATCCTCGAGGACGATTCTCTGATATTACCATGACCATTCCCCACACTGCTTCCAGGATTTCGCATCCTTGAAGGTGATTCGCTGACATCAGGAGATGCACGATCATTCGAGTATCGTTCATATGATGACGCATGGTGCAGTGACGGTGTATAATTATTACTATTATTGTTTCCTCGTTGTTGGCCAGAATAATGGTTCGACGAGGTTGCCATACCACCATGATGGTTGTGATGGTGATCAGAAGTAGCAGGTGGAGATGTATATGGTGCACGTTGTTGTCGTTCGTGTACAGGTGATATTGGGGGTATATAATGGCTATTGTTATTGGGTATAGTTGGTGGTTTGGCAGGCGTTTTTGCGATTGCAGCCCAAGATATTGGTTTTGCTGTTGAAGCTGAAGCTATGGATGATGCAGTTGATGAAGCTGATGATGATAAGGCTCCTGCTTGACCATTGTGTGTATGTAGCAGGCCTGGAGGAGGAGTTATATCGCTATTATAGGGTATCTTGCTATTTACAGATGCAAACATAGCAGCTGCTCCAACGCCAGATAATCGTGGTGATGGACCTCCACGCAGTAAAGGCGATGGTTGAGATTGTGGTGAGAGAGTTAGATCAGGTACTAGAAAGAAGAACGAAATGAGTTGGCAATTTTATTGAGACAACAAAAAAAAAACCCATATCACAAGAAATATGAAAGTTTGACCTTCTAAACCCAGTCCAACACATCCTGAAGCAAACAAGTCGCTTTTATCTTACCCTTACAACCTCGCCTTTCAGCGGACCGTTCATACAACTCGGCAGAAGTTCGCCTTTCACGTTGCAGTATGATATCAGGGCTATCAAATGTCAATGACGTGACAGAAGTCGACAATGAATCATCTATATAATCATCAAAAGCAGGAAGCTCTTCTGATGATGAATACGATGGCGACCAAAGCCCCCAGTCCAATCCTCGCCTAGAAGGTGGGGAGATTGCTTCTTGCAAGTTGTGAGAGAAGCTATGACGAGACGATGACGACGATGACCCGTTTATAGCATTCCAAGCAGATGCATCAAATGGTGACGATGATCGTCGAGTGCCTATAGGAGACGATACACTTGAAGCGTAATTATCACGTGTTGGATAATCCGATTGACGGTTTTTATTGTATAGAGATTGGTTTGGCGTTGGAGAAGTGGTTGACCATGGAGTTACAAGATAGGAATTTGCCTGCGTTTCATAATAAGTTGAGTGAGCAGATGTCTCTGGAAGTAGACGTTGAGGAGAAGTCCATTGTGCTTCAGCTAGATTCGAGTTTGATGGAAGCCTGCTGCGTGGAAGTGGCATAGTATATGGATCTTCGTATTGCTGGTTTGCAGTTGGTTCTTGAGCATTCCACAATGATTCAGATGGTGTCAAGGCATTGTGTCTATGATTTGGTTGATGTTGAGGAGCGATTGCGTTGTTGTATGGAGGTAAGAAGCCTTGGGCCTGTCTTCTCTCATATCCAGGAGGGGGTAAATGTGGCATTTATTCACTTTAACATCAAGTTCGCCAAGATGATCAAGTTTCGAGCCTACTGCACAAAGAATTGGGTGTAAAGAAGGGAGATCAGAACGGGAGTATCAGTACAGCAGGAACATGAGAACAATGGCACTTACCTGTGGGATATATCTTGAATTTTTCCCTGTCTCCTCTGTTATCAAGAAACAAGTAAAGATTCACGTTCAGTTTCGTTTCGTAGCAACTTGTAATGTGGTTGACTGATTTAATACACACAAACCGCAAAGAAAGAAATTCACAAATGTTGGCAACAGCAACATGTGCAAGAGATCCGAAAATTTATATTCAAGTTTCGCATTGAATAACCACAAACTTATGACAAGTTGACACCTGTCTTTGACTGCATTGCAGAGTATTGGGTGATTCGGCAGCCTCCGATCAATCAATTCTTGTAAATATACTTCATATTCAAGCGTCTTTCGAATCTTCCAGGTTGACCTGATCAAGAATGATGATATCAAAACATTGACTTGGCGAAATCACGTTGAACGCACTAGTTCATGGTAGCTTTGAACCATTGTCTTGTGCATTTCCAGTCAAAATACACGTAACAGAGTCTTTTATCTACGTGTCCTCCGCTCCCAAACTCTAAAGAGTCTCCTCTGGTCCTAGCAGCCCTTTACAACAAGCAACTGACAAGAGCTTAATAGATCTAAGCTGTTCAATGGTAGAACGTCGCTGTGAAATCATATAATAGCATATTGTACCGAATCCATTCATCAAATCACCCTCCGATCCTCAAGCTTGCAAGCCAAAACACATTCAACACATCGCAATGTCTTCTTCAAAGCATTTCTACGTGGTGTCAGCTCATAAGGCATCCGCCGTATCTCTCGCCGTGAAAGGAAACTTTACTGGTCCTAATGACTTAAACCTGATTCTTGCGTAAGTCATTCTCGTTTTAAGCACAATTTCGGGTTGTGTGCTAGCTATCCAAACTTACCCTGCAACCATTACCCCATCTTACTAGGAAGGGAAGCAATTTCGAAATCAATCTAGTTGCTGAAGATGGTCTACGTAAACTACTGGACGTGCCCTTATACGGACGAATCGCCGTCTTGGAACTCTATCGACCAGCTGGACGAAAGACAGATCTCCTCTTCATCAGCACGGAACGCTATCGTTTCTGTGTATTGTCCTGGGATCCAGACACGTCTGAAATCATAACGGAAGCTATGGGTGATTTGGTAGAAAGAACTGGCAGACAAGCTGATCAAGGTTGTGCTGCTGCTGTCGATCCTAAATGTAGAGTCATCGCAGTACATGCCTACCAAGGTATACTCAAAATCATTCCCATGCTGCATGCTGGAAATACCAAGGGATGGGTTAGTTCGCGAGGTACCGATTCCGCTGCTTCTTCTGCAAAGGGTAAAGCAGCTGTGCGAGAACGAAAGATGGGAGAGTTGGCTGATGTGTTCAATATAAGGTCTGAGCATTTGGGAGCTTCTTCGCTCCGGTCTCGAATTCATCACTGACCGTCAATCTCGTAGGCTCGATGAGTTACAGGTCCATGCAATGACCTTCTTGCAAGGAGACGAGACCCAACGACCATTGTTGGCCGTATTATGTCAAGACACTAAAGAGAATCGTCACGTCAAGACATTCGAAGTGTCTGTGCCTCTCAAAGAATTGGTTGAAGGCCCTTGGTACCAAGCAAATGTAGATAGTGGTGCCAGAATGCTGATTCCAGTGCCTGTTGCTTCAGGTTTGTCCTGATTCGTCGAAAACGAGTACTTAATCTCTCATTGTCCGATTTACTAAATCGATGTTGGATAGGTGGAGGTCTGCTTGTGATTGGAGAAAAGACAATTTCATATATGAATGGAAGAATTCCACCTGTCGTCATTGGCATGAAGCTTACCATTATCAAAAGGTAGTTTATCAACGTCATATCCTTTTTTCGATCGCGCACCTAATCCTTCAACAATTACCAGTTGCGCACAGATTGACGCAGATGGATCACGATATTTATTGGGAGATTACCTAGGAAACTTGTTTGTATTGGTTTCATTCAAGGCAAATGGGGTCATTTCTTCATTGAGATTGGAAAGACTGGGAGAGGTGAGCAAAAAAAAGCTTCGACCGGCGATGTCTTTGGTTCTCAAAGATCAACATCTTTCGCAGACATCGATTGCAGCAGCTCTCACTTATCTTGACAATGGATATGCCTATGTTGGTTCTCATTATGGAGACTCGCAGCTCATCAAACTCAGCGCCGAAAAACAAGAAGCTGGAGACTTTTTCCAAGTAGTCGATACATACCCTAATCTGGCACCCATTGTCGATTTCGCAGTTGTAGATTTGGAGAGACAGGGCCAAGTCAGTAGTTAATCTGCCGTCTTGAGTTTCTTATGGCTTTTTTGCGAACTGAAACTTCTCCCCATTCTAGGGCCAGATTGTCGCATGTTCTGGTATCGGAAAAGATGGTTCATTACGTATAGTCAGAAATGGTATTGGTATCAATGAAATCGCGGAATTAGAAATGACTGGTTTGAGGAGTGTGTGGTCGCTACGACCACATGCTGAGGCTATACATGATGATACCATTGTCCTGTCATTCACCAACGAGACGAGGCTTTTACATGCTGATCCAGAAGGTGAAATAACAGAGACAGAAGATGGAGGCGCCATGAGAATGGATGAATCTACTCTCTTTGCAATCAATATGTGTGGTGATTGTTTCATCCAGGTATTGACGAAAAAAAAACTACCTCGATCACATTGAACAAGCAGCAACGCTATAATGTTTTACTCAACCTAACGTTCATCTTAGATAACAGCGTCAGGCGCTTACCTCCTATCAACCTCCGACAAGATGCTAAACCATTCATGGTCACCACCATCTGGATGCCGTATCATCCAGGCATCTGCCAATTCCACTCAAGTGCTACTGGCTTTGAGTGGTTGCCATCTCGTATACTTACAAGTGAATCAACAAAGTCGTGTTCTGGAAGAAGTCTCTACTACGCAAATTGAGCATGAAATATCGTGCGTGGATATCGCACCTTTAGACAGTGCCGTATCTAATGTTTGTGTTGTTGGGCTGTGGGGTGAAGGAGGTGTTCAAGTTTTGGCTCTTCCGTCTTGGAATGCGATAGCAAAGGAGTCCTTGGGTGAAGGTATGGAACCATGGCATACGATAGTGGGCGCTGTTTTGTCATTAAACTCTTCAAATTAGAGGTGATCCCTAGATCTGTGCATCTTGCTACTTTTGACGGAGTCGCGTACTTGTTGGCTGCTCTTGGTGAGTAAATGAGGGTTCAATGCTGCTGGCAAAAACACTAGAATTTGACCATTTTATCATCTAGGTGACGGCACGCTGTACAATTTCATGATGGATGCCACTACGGGCACGCTGAGAGACAGGAGAAAGATATCCCTCGGTACTCAACCTGTCGCACTACGACCGTTCCGTGGTGCCGATGGACGAAACCACATATTTGCTGCATCAGATAGACCTACTGTTATTTATTCAAGCAATCAGAAGCTCTTGTATTCAAACGTCAACCTCAAGGTATTATACATGGCGAGTCAGCTCTTTTTGTCGCAATTTTAACTTGCTTTCATCAATTTTAGGAGGTTATACATATGACACCCTTCAATTTGGCTGCAGCACCGAATGCATTAGCACTCGCTACACCCGACAGATTACGAATCGGAACTGTAGATGATATTCAAAAACTTCATATTCGTACTATACCACTTCGGGAGTTTGCCCGTCGAATTGCACACGATGATGCTCATAGAGTGTTTGGCCTTTTGACCACACGACTTGAGGTAGATGATGCTGGTACAGAGACTGAAAGGACGTTTTTCAAGGTGCTGGATGATCAAACCTTCGATGGTAGGTCTTGATTTAAACGACAGTTTTCTCCGTCTCAATTAACAATCTTATATTCAATGTAGTGATTGATGTATTCGAATTGGAACAATTCGAAATACCAGAATCAATATCCGTCATGAATTTTTTTAATGACCCACAACCGACTTTTGCCATCGGAACTGCATATGCCTTCCCAAACGACGAAGAGCCTACCAGAGGTCGTATTCTGCTCTTCAGACTAACACCTAATCGGCGAATCTCATTAATCGCCATTACCGAAGTACCTGGATCCGCATACGCCATAGTATCACTACAAGAACGACTAGTAGCCAGCATAAACTCCCGTGTCGTAGTCTTTAGCTTTGATCCTACGAAAGACGACATAACTACCCGTCTCACAGCCAAATCATCGCACCATGGTCATCTCGTCGCATTGTATCTAGCTGCTCATGGTCACTTCCTGTTGGTGGGTGATTTGATGAAGTCTGTGTCCATATTACGACTAGGCGCAGATGATTCCTTAGAAGAAGTCTCGAAAGACTTTGCTACACATTGGATGACTGCTGTCCAAATGCTGGATGATGAGACGTGTATAGGTGGTGATTCTAGTTATAATATCTTGGCGTGGAGGAAACGATCTGAAGGAGTCACTGATGACGAGAGGCAGAGGTTGGAGTTGATTGGGGAGTGGCATGTAGGGGATCAAGTTAATCGGTTCCGTCATGGTGAGTTGTTGTGACGAGGACCGGTAAAGATGGTCGTCCCTGGTCGGGATTAGATCTCTTTTTTTTTGATCGCTATTCTTATTACTTGCTTCTCGTTACGCAGGATCGCTCGTCATCCAACTACCAGACTCTCAACCACCAGCCATCCCACGCTTCCTCTTTTGCACCCTAACAGGAACACTGGGTGTAATCTGCACCCTGAGCGATGAAACATTCGCACTCCTAAACCAAGTAGAAGTCAACCTCCGTCAAGTAATCAAGGGAGTAGGAGGTCTAGATCACGCTGAATACAGGTCCTTCATGGATGACCGACGTACTGGACGAGGAGGTGGGAAGAACTTTATTGATGGTGATTTTATTGAACGTATTCTTGAACTGGATGCGACTCGATTGCAACGAGTTGTTGAGGGGACTGGAATGGATGATACTGCGAAACTCGGTATTACGTCTGATGCGCTTTTGAGGTTGGTTGAAGATTTGAATAGGCTTCATTGAAGAGAAGTTTGGGAGGTATATGTATTATAGTTTGAGAGCAATATATGTGATATAGTTGCTACCACGTGGGCTGCATTTTGCTGCGACTATGTTGCCCTTGTCCGTCTATGAGCAAGAACTAATACTTCATCATCGAACCAAACGTCACGGAAGGACGGCACGATTGCGACCGCTGCCTCACCAGCATAACGGCGATTTATTCGCAAAGGTCATGCAAGAGATTCACGCACTTCTACTATCAATATCCTGTGCCAACAATAGCAGGCCATGAAAACGAATCATCTGCCACCCACGGCTCCACTCTAACTAAATCCTCGAACGGATTCTCGCCAGTCGTAACATCCAAGTCCCCACCGGCCTTCTCGTTAAGCTCAACACTGTATCTTCCACGCATACAAACACGTCCTAAACGGATTCGAGTACTTGAACCCAGGGCAATCTTGAAATCACCGACTAATGGATGGCCCACCGAAGATAAATGCACTCGTATCTGGTGTCGTCGACCTGTAACGAGTTTGATTACGAGGAGCGAAGCGTGGGATTCCATAAAGTAGCCTCGTTTAGTGGTCGTGATGTGTGTTGTTGCTGCTTTTCCGGCTTTGTCGACGAACACCTTTTGAGCGTACTGGGGTATTGGGCTATTGGTTCGTCGATAATGAATCTGGAGGTTGAATGGTCGTCAGAAGCGTCATGGTATGTACGAGGGAATGCTTGTTCTTGGGCTTACTCGTCTTGCATGACGTGGCCACGAATCATGGCTGTACATTTCTTTAGAACCTGTCGCCGCACGAAGGCTCTACAAAAAGATACGTGTGAGTATAAGGCAACAAAACGGGCAGGAATGTTTTCATACCGTCTAATAATTTGGGTATTTCCGCATGGCCCATATTTGAATCCCGCTTGTAATAGTATCAATTTGATGGGCTGGCAGAAATTCAGAGCGTAATGACGGGAAACGTTTTGGTGTTTTTGTAATAAGCTCTCTGCTGTTGGTGACCATTCTGAGGGTTCATCGATTCTGATGTTGAGGCTACATCAAAAGAGATTAGAAGTTAGTGAGGTGAAAACAGACGAAAGCTTATTGAGGATGTAAGCGTTCGAACTTACGACTTTTCAACAATGACGAAACATGAGGAATTGTGTAGTATCGGTCATCGAGAAAGTGCGATTGTACCGTTTGTCAATACCAATTATATCTGATACGTCGACGGGTGTTAAGCCACAACTAGGCTTGCAGCAACAGGCTTCGAGTCCCCTTCCATGTCCTTTGAGCCTCCTGTCATTGAAATTCTGAAGAAGGCGAGAGGAATGTGAATTCCGACGCAACATTGAACCACTATGTGAATATATACGTGTCTCTAATCTATAATTTATAGAAAATTATATATACAGCATTCACTCCACTAATACCGACACTATTATGTACCTATGCTACCTCATTCGTAGAGTCTGTTGCGCCAGAGCTAGTCTTTCACGACACGTCGACACCAGTACAGAGTCAACATGCACCTCGCTTTTCCACCTCTTCAGGATATGATCCACCCCATTCAGCTCACTGTCTCCACTCAACAACATGACAATCAGCGTCTCCTTCATCCGATACTCCCGTTCATACATGATACACAGCGTATCAATCCACGATGCGACTTCTAACGGTCTCAATAACCCAACAGCTGTCTCTACTAACGGTTCCTGTGCTACTAACGGCGTCTTTGACACCACGTCACGAGCATTCGTCTTCATTGTCTTTACCACGGACGCAAACTCGGGCATGATGCGTGTTTTCAAGTCTGAATACATGGATTCTAGTTTTGATGTCTGTTTTGAGAGGAGACGGGGTAGCATATCTGGGAATTCGGCTAGGATGGGAATGGTTGAAAGTGATTTTGATGAGGACAAGATGGTAGCTGCGTTTTGCTGGAGCCGGATGTTTGAGATGGAGGAGAGGAGTTTTATAGATGTTTCTTGTAGGGTGCTCCATGTATCGATTATTTGAATAAACTTTTCAAGCTGTTTTACTGTTTTGATCTTGTCCATTTCCAGCCAGTTTGATCGTTTAGCAGCATGTTACAGTCAAGAATGATCAGTACTATGAGGCTAGCTTCTAGAGCGACGTGGATACGAGATTGCAGGTGTTCTGCTATAAGGTCTAGCTCATCAAATGTGGATGCAACTGCTAAAGGAGATGAAAAGTTGAAGTTGGTGTATGAAGGTAAGCACCATTGATCCTGTCATCAAATTGTCGTGATCCTATTGTTGATGATCAATGAGATCATGCTGCTTCTACGTGAAATCAAGCCTGATGCATCAGATTCATCGTGAAATTTCAAACTCAGAGAAACAACTTGAGCTCATTGACTCATAGACATTTCACTTGCAACAAGCATGTCTGCCAATCGTTATTCAAAATCTTTGTCGACTAAATCTTGCTCTGTTGTGTAGGAGCTATGACCAAGTCAGTTACCTACTTGAAACGTGTATCTGCTGCAACCTTCTTTGCCACCATCTGTGCTACTCCTCTGACTGTTTTCGTGCAAAACCAATCACCGCTTGTCGTCGCGATGCTGTTTTCGTCGGCAATCTTGACTAGGTACGCCTTTACAAACCAAAACTCCACAACGATCTAACACGTTGAATCATTGCTAGTGGACTGTCTACACTCGCCGTGAATTGGGCTTGTAATCCTTACGTTTGCAGACTATACAAACATGCTGCATCATCTATAGACTCATCTCCAATAGTAACAGCTGTGACATTGACCTTCTTTGGTCGAGAGGTCGCGACAACCTTACCAGCATCCTCTCTTACGGGAGCGGCTAGAGCTTTCGCAACATGGAAGCTCAAACCACTGGCACTTGACGATGAAGCACCATCACCTGAGCAAATCCAAGCAGGCAAAACCGTGCTAGCTGGGTCGTCGTCTCCAATGTATAATCGCAAGTACTTTTATGTGCATCAGGATAATGAAAACAGCAGTAATGAGTTTAGAGAAATTGTGGGACTCGTTAATGGTGGTGGGAAACGTGCAACATCAGCTCAGTCGTGGGATGACGTGGTCAAAAATTTGAAAAAGACATAATGTAACAGTACAATCTATGAAACTAGAGTTCTATTTAAATATTGAAGAGGTTTACAGTGTTGGGTATGTGTCAGGCGCAATAACGAGTCTAAGCATGTTGTGCAGCACATAGGACGTAAGTCCCCATATGTCATACTTTTCTTGGTACATCCAACGGGCAGCAGGCCCCATTCCTCGAAACTGCTGTATGCCACGATTATTGGAATCCAAGAAGAAATCTAGTGGTACCTAGAGACCGAAACGCTGATGAGTAGGTTTCTCTAGAAGGTTGAAACAGAGCGGGGTCTGCACAAGAATTGTGTTACTACATCAGATGCAACACGTACAGCAAAGACTTCTGATACTTCATCAGAGTTGAAAGTCATTGTCTGTGGATCCAACTCTCCACAGTATCCTAGAAATGGCGTCACCATTATCGTTTGTGTCCTATCAGGCACCGTTTGAAATGTTCCAAGCACTTGAATGCTAGACGAGGGCAGACTGATCTCTTCCATTGTTTCTCTTAATGCTGTGTCCTCTAACGATACGTCAGTTGCGTCTTTACTTCCTCCTGGAAATCTAACGACCGATACAGAGATTCAGAATACATGTGCAATCTGGCGGTATTTCGAGCGACTTACGCTACTTCACCGCCGTGTTTTCTCATCTTGCGTTGCCTAACTTGGAAAAGTACAGATGGGATGTCTTTCACGGTGCAAAGAGGCATCAAGATGGCAGCTTCTCGTGGCGTGTCAGTCTTCAAATGCCATCTTGGAGTCGGCGGTAGAGATTCTACGATCAACGTAAGGATTTAGTCAGGAATTGTCTGTGTAGATGACAAAATTTCAAAGAGATTCATACTCAGTCTGGCGGCAAACGTTGCCAAAGTTTCAGGATCAAATACAATTTTCCCAGCTTTAGAACTGTATCCGCGATGAACACACGATGTAGCGAGCCTCCGGTAGATCATTTCTGTGGATGATGATACAAACCAAATGTTTGGACATTGATGATGTTGGATACCATCAGAAGAAGGAGGTATTCTTGAGGGTCAATAATTTCAGTACGTGTAAAATGATCAAAGGACGCGGAAATTACACTCAAATAGCCGCTTAATCGCTCCAAAGGGACGCACAGCATTCAGAGCAGTTGCTGCAGCATCCCGAACCACAAAATCACACTCTATTGTATCTTTGAATAGGGCCGATATAGAGAGAACATATCAAGCACACATCAGAACTGCTGATGAGCATCGCTTTATCTACAGATCACATTCAGCCATGGAAGTACGTGGCAATAACATACATTTCAGCTGTCTTGATATATGTGAATACTGACCATCTGCAAACATAGAATCAAAAGAACACTTTTTTGAGAAAATTCATATATGACATGGCCCATAATCACCTGAAAAATGCTCTAGACCGCTTGGGCAAGGTCCCACTTACAAAGGCCCAAATTGCAAATGTGGTCAACGATGAAGGATGTTTTTTGTTTCCGACCTCAAAGGACCTCTTGCCCAAAGGAAATATTCGCTTTCAAGTCACGGATGTGTGTCCCTGTTTGGTCAGGCTGTAGCAAATTCATGCTCACTGCTATTTGAATCTAGATGTTGGAACCACGTAAGGATGGAGTCATTCCAATCGAGATTTCTGATGGCCAATACACAATGAGAGCTCAGTTAACAAAGGAGTGTATTGAAAGTTTTCAAGAGTACGTACGCCTTATCGCCAAATCTATTGTTTATCGAAAAGCAGGCTTGACATGGATCTTATATGGCTCTATACTTAGGAATGACACACAAGAGCAGGGAATAGGATCTATGAGTCATGCACTCATGTATGCAATGAAATACAAGCTGATCTTTTCCTGGCCACAAAGATCACGATTTCCTACTTTCTACCTTCACATTGATGAGTGGCAAAATAAGAGCGGAGGGACAGGTGACCCAATTTTCGAAAATTTCGGAGCTCTCAGAGATCTATACAACGACGTAGCTATCACCACTCTTATTGACAAACTTCGAGAGTTTTTGGGCAGGTAAGTTCTCAGCAACATTTTCAATGACCCCAGTTTTGATAGCTGACCACATTCCCAAAGACCAATTTTCCCTGATTTGAACGCTAGAGCTCCTCTCCTTGATAAAAATGTGCCAGAGCACGCAGAGTTGATCAGGAGAGAATCTGTCGCTCCACTACCTGTGGATGATACGGCCAGCACGAAAGAAGTGCCACCAAGACCTGCTCAGCAGCATATATCTCATCAAGTTTGTGCCTTTGTAGCTGCGTATTTTCAACAACGATGGGTCCTTACGATTTCGTGTATTAGGACGTGGCATCGAACAGACCTTCATGGGCAGCTCCCACACTTGGAGAAGGATCTTACGCTGTAGGGGAATTGAGAACAATTCTTTCAACTTTACGTTGTCTTCTAATACTGGGACCGCTAGGCTGGACTCGTTTCTTGTAACGACTTACTGGAAAACGGAAGGCACCGCATGTGGGGTGTATGACAACACTTCTTTTGGTTGCTGAATTGTCATTTGGAGCCTTACAACTTCTAATTACAGGATTTCACTGGTGAAGACTGTGATTATGCCCATCCAAATCAAGCAAAGTGGGGAACGCATGAACCACGTTGTAAGTGGCAACCCTCGTTTCCCTTGAAGCAGATTTGAAACTTTTTGATTTATTTCTAGTTGGCTTGCCCGTGTCGCCTGACCATTGCAGAAGAACACAATCGCAAAGTCAACTGCAAATAACCCCACAACAACTCAATCAGCCACAACAAAGTCCACAAGCAAGTCAACAGCCGCAAAGTCCACCACGGTCTCCAGTTAAGCCTGTCAGTGTAGAAGAACATGGATATTTAGGCGCCATAACAGATGACTTTGAAACTTTGGAAGATGATGAAGATCTACAAGATGATACAACGGAAAAGGATGATGACGTTGCCAATGTCGATGTCACCTCTCGACAAGGCGTTGCCAAAACGACGCCAACTCAAGCATATCGTAGCATAATCCCACAACTCATTCCTGGAAGTCTACGTGGCCCTACATTTATGCAACGACAGACACTCAACGTTGCTGCTCAAGCAGAGCAGCCAGTACCAGATCTCACCATTCTTCGGAACTCAGCGGCAACAGTATCAGCCTCTGTAGTAGCATCACGTCCTGAAAATGTCGATCAACAAGTGGTCAGTCACGTTGGTCTAGGGGCAGATACACCAAATGTCGATCAACAAGTGGCCAGTCACGTTGGTCAAGGGACAGATACACCCATAGCGTCAGATCGTGAAGATGTCGATCAACAAGTACCGACATCGCCAGATGTGACATCTAATACCCGTGCCGAAACGGATACAGAAGATATGAATTTATCTCCAGTAGACCCAACTGCTAATGGGTTGCATGAAGATGATGCCAGAACGGATGCACCTCAACAGAATGTAGCTGATAAAGTATTCAGCACTGAGAATCATCAGAGCGATTATCCACAAAGCCCATCTCCAGAACTGTTTGATGGCTCTGGCACAAGAGACGTATCCCAAGAGAATCTGAGCAGTAGTGCTGAGGACGGTAATCTCGATCAACAAGAGGCACCCTATAAATACGTCCAGGGCAGTCATGAGAATCAACAGAGTGGTGAGAATCAACACGGTGATGATTCTCATATGTCACCATCACAAAAGGCAGCCAATGATAGCTCTGAGCGTCAAGATGATGATTTAGAACACAGGGAAGGTGATATTATAATACGGGAAGATGATATAGCGCAGGAAGATGATATCGTACAGGAAGATGGTCTTGAGACTGAGCAAGATTGCAATGAATTCGAACAAAGCACTACTAAAACAGAGCTAGTGTCTCAGGATGATGCGGATGACGAAGACGTGGATGCTATGGTCCTCATAAATGGTGCGAGAGAACTACGACCTGTTTTGTCTCAGTCTGAAAGGTAAAAAAAACAATGCTGGTCAATCTTTATTCATGGTCTGAACCAAACTTACATTTCATCCAGAACCGTCAGCTGTACACTCGCCTCAAGTCTAGTACAACGCCCCGTACTCTCACCAAGTGAATTCCTATCTCCGACCTTCCTTCCAATCAATATTTCACGTGTTACAGAAGCATCTGGCTCTTTGACAGATTATCATAATGTAATACGAATAGGAAAATCGCCAACGACATTGGTAAGTCCTTCAGATGACTCCACTACCGTTACAGTCGACGAGCAAGGTCTTATTGGATCAAATACTGTATCCGTCGAGGATGATTGCGAAAAGGTTGATGCTACTCCGACAATGGCTGGTAAAGAGCACAGTCAAGTGTCAGTAGCCAGTGATGTCTCTTCAAGGACAGCTGGAGATGGTGCTGAGAATGTAGGCAGTGAGAATCAAGACATTGAAAATGCTCAGGTTAGCATCAGACTATTCCTTTTTTTGCATTTTCTTTTTTTGAATACTCACCCTGCATGCAAACTAATGTGCCTTATTTTCAGCATGGGGTTTTTATTCTCGAAAGCTTCAGAGATGTTACGAGTGACTCCCACATGAAAATGGATGGTAAAGTCGCTGCATCTCAGACTGTCGCTGATAAGGGAGCTGCAACCATAAGTGTAACCATAGCTGAGATTGAAGACCCAACTACGCAACAATCAAATGAGAATAAACTACCAGAAGATGCCATCTCACCAGAACTGTTTCCACCAACCCAATTTCAACAGCAGCCTCAATCATCACCCATAAAGACAGCCTTGAATAAGCCGCAATTGCCCATTAAGCCAGAATTGCCCATTGTAAAGCCCGAATCAACCTTTAAAAGTATTACGGACGAACAGATTGCAGCTGTAAATCTGATGTCATGGACCAATGTCATGTATAAGGAGTATCCGAATCGAAAGGATCCTGCTAAAGTCACGAGCGAGAATCGATGGCGTATCAATGCTGCCGTTACCGGGTACGTCGCTACTAGAATTGGTGATAAAGCAGCCATAAAATGTACGCTGCCGAATAGGAAGGGCAAGCCCGATGCAGCCATTCCTACCATATTACGAGATCCTGCCTTTTATGATTGGTTTGAGTCGTTTATAATGAGTGGTGAAGTTGGAAATGGTTGGGATCTGGGTAAACGAGTAAATGCAGACCAAGATATAGAAGAACGAGTAAAAGCGGATGATGGTGTAAACGAGGATATAAGACCTGCTGAACCCAGAAAGATTGTGTTCGAGGGAAAGGTCGCAGAATCCACAAAGACGCGCTTTCTGATAGAGCACGAGGAGAGAAAGCAGAGGGAGAAGCAGAAGGGCAAGAAGAAGGGAGATGAGACGGAGATGAAACCTAAAGCTGCTAAAAAGGATGGTACTCCTAGGAGCCACGTTGGTTCTGATGTCAAGACTGAGAAGGTTTTAGACTCTCATACTCTGAACTCCGACAAGCACATAGATGTGGGCCATCGAATACTGTCTCGGCATCCTGATGATGCCAAAGGTGGTCTAGCAATCACGTCGGTACCTCAAGAAGAACGTCATCGTAGTGAACTGAAAGCAACAAACTCGAAACGAAAACTTGCAACAATAGATATAGAACCACAACATGTGAAAAGATCAAAGATCCCCACACCCATTGGACCTAATGATGCTTCCAATCCCATTCCAATGGAAGTTCTTCTCATACACGATGAGCCAATATCAGCAATACCACGTAAACGTCCATCTCCAAGTAAAACAGAACAATCTGGTAGAAATGGTAAACCGTCTACGTCGAATGCTGGTAACAACAGCAATAACAAGAAACCTAAACTAGAACTTCCTGTGAAAGGTTCTAAGACTGATGAAATAATTGTAATTAGTGATGATGATGAACCACCACCACCACTAGCACCAGTCGCTCAGCCAAAACCAGCGCTGGTGAAGAAGCAAAGTCTAATCCGAAACGATAAGACTAGCAAGGTAAAACAAATACATCAAACAAACCAGCTAAAACTACCAAATCATCAACAATATCAGCAGTAGCAAAAGCACCAACATCAGCAGCAAAACCATCGAAACCATTAATGTCAGCAACCAAAACGCATCAACGTCAGTAGCAGGAAAACCATCAAAAGCAGCAGTAGCAAAACCACCAACAGTAGCAGCATCAAAAGTAACAACAAACCATCACCATCAAACAACAATGGGTAACCTCAAGCCTCCGAAAAAGTCTGGGACTCTGAAAAGAACAATACTATTTTCCAAACATGCAAAATTATATCTGTATATATAAAGTATGCCAACTGCAATATAAATTACACCTCAAGAAAGTAAATTAAATGATTGTGCACGTGTTGCTTTGCGTCGTTCTACCTTCATGACATGAGAGACGAAAAGAGCAAGAGGAGACGAGCTCCACTTTCTAGATTTAGTACAGCGTAAGGCATCTGTACACCAAACAAGATGATTAATACAGCAATTGTTAGGATTAAACGAAATGTCCTAACATTTGAGAAATAAATGATCAGCGGCTTTCTTTTGGCGACAGCAAGCTCAAACAACCAAGACGTGGCGGGCCTTACCATTCCCCAAGACGAGGAACCTGATCTTGTCCCAGCATTACAAAGCACAGCAATATAACAGCAGACGAAGAGTCAATCAAGTTTGAAGTCCATCCTTGTGCTGGTATATACCCAGACGTGACATCCTTCAACCATGCTAAGAGACCAGGTCCAGAGAGAAGCATAGAGTAGCTGATGAGTGCCAGATTCATTTCCCGGTATGCGTTTACTCGTTTTGCATGGAAGCTTTTCTATAGAAGGACGACAAACTCAATGGTGAACAATGGTACAAAAACCGGACGCTACGGAAAGGAAATGCACTCTCAAACTTACTGGATGCCCCCACAACATCAACCTCGAAGTGACACACTTCCAAAACTGCACAAGCAGAGCAGCAGCAACCAATACATGATGCGGCAAGACAATAGATGGTACCACAGACACAAACAAGACACTAGATATAACAGCCGTCTTTCTCACAATTCCAGACATGGGAGCTGGCGGTCGAGGATTCCATTTCGCAAAGAATCCCAACGTTGCAAACAGCCTTACGAGGCATCCCAACAACCACCATACGACGAGGGCTAAACAACCTGAAAAGATGTATAGAGCGGGTATGATTGGCGGGAGGTATATATCAGATATGCCTAGCATGAGATTCTTTGTGGCAGTTTTCAGGGCATGGCCTGTTGCTGTGTAAAAGTGTCGTTGGGGTATTACTGCTAGTGCGAATGAATCAAAGCGGGATTGGAAGACTGCTGTGCCAAATAGTGTTACTACGGGAGATGGCATTGATAGCATATGGTCTACGAATGCTCGAGGGAAGGACGGGTCTAAGTGTAATGATTGTCAACTTCATGCACAAAAAGTTGCGTTCCGTTTTTTGCTCTTGGCACAATGACGAACCAAAAAAGGAAGACTTGCAAGGAGAAAGTACAGAGGAAAGGTTTTTACCTTGCTTTTGCCATCCAAAGTACCCCAAACACGCAATCCCCATTCCAACAGGAAACACAATCCAAGCTATTCCAACTCGTTCTACCAAACGACCAGCGCTTGCATAGAGATCAAGTTTGAGATGAATAGTAGTGTTTCCATACTCACATGCCTTGTCGGTAATGATTTTGAACAGGACATGTGGGCCTGGATTGTTTGGTGATGCATAGAACGAGAAGCTGGAAGGTGTCTTTGAGCTTAGGAATTTTTCATCCGATGAAGGGGGGCTTGATCCATGTAGAATGGGCCAGAATGATGGAGTTCGCTCTGTTGGGTGAAGAAGATTTGTTTGTTTGAGGACCGACAAAAAAACTCAAATAAAGCTGAGACCCGCGGTCATCACGTACCGCATGATGAGTTGTAGCTGACTTTGTACTTGAGCAAATCACTTGTTATAGCAGACACATGGATTGCATTTATAATGCGATAAGATGCAAAGGTTTTGGATACACCTTTGACGAGATCTACCGGACAAAAAAGAGTTCCAGCAACATGAAAGCATCTTGATTTACACGTGCTTACCAAGCAAAGATGCATCGAAAGGCTCTCCCAGTTTACCACTACTGTACTCAGCACTAAATATCTCGCCGCCACCCAGCACATCCAATGCAAGGTAATTGTTAAACCCAAACAGAGGGTTGAGTACAGTAGCATGCCACACTCTAAGATCATAATCAGCACCTTTGCTACTGGACGCCAACGGAAGAGGCACCCAATGAATGTGATTGACACCCAGACATTCAGCCTTAGTCGAATTGCCCTTTACGGGATGTGAACACGAATAGATATTCATGAATGGTGGTTTCCCATCTGCGGTCTTTTTAACAGCGATGATTTCTAATTCTACTCTAAAATGCTGCGGTATAGGAAAGAACTTTATCGTTCGAGTGGTACTTGGTGCTGGTTTACGGAATGCGGATTCTACAGACACCAGTTCTTCAATGAGATTGCTAGGAAACTCGACATATGGTGGTTTCTCTAACGGGTATTCTCCAGGCGTCCACATAAACCCACTAGTCAAATGTGGGCGCAATTGATCTACTTTTTGATTTGCAGTCCATTCTTTCCGTCCACAAATCATGGCCAATGACGTTGCTATTGCCTTGACGAGCTGGTTACACCATAGTATCTGACGATGATCGCAAGGTGTCCATACGTTTGGTATGCCCGTAGAATACACAGTCAATCCTCTCGAAGGAGGAACGAGTGCATCCAATTCCGTCAGTCCGGACGACACCATTTCGTCATGATTACCACCAGCTATAGATATTACAGCTACATTGGCAATAGTATGATTACCGTATCGTTCCATCCGTGTTCCATTCCGCCAATACTCGTTGACGTGGTCGTATACTTGCGTCAGCTTCCAGTCTAGAGCTACGGGAGGATTCTGATGCGGTGCTGCGAGTGTGTATATCACATCTATGGTGCCGCGACGGTAGGCCGGAAGTGTAAATACAGTCCTAGCTACGACACCTCCCATAGAATGAGCCAGCACGGAGACCTGCAACCGTGAATTGCGCGGATATAGAGACAAGACGTACGGTATTGCAGCATTCACATATTCGGCCTGCTCTAATATCAGTCGTCCAGAAAAGGCCGACATTTCTTCATTCGTTTCCACTATGTTAGAGGACGGTGAGCGTTTGGATCGAACGCAAAATATTACGTAACAGTTTGCACGTGTTTTACCAGCGAAGAAATCCAGCTTCCTCGTCCTATTCGAGCTATCCCTATGCTGATTATGAGCTACAGAAGCAATAGATCGAACTTGTCGACTTGATCCAGCATTCCCAGGGATAAAGATGACTGGATATCCATCAAGCTAACCCCAAAACATGTAAGCAATCGAATCAAACAGACATGATCATCAATAACAATTTGTACCTTGACGTGCTCATCAACCTGCTGGCCTTCCTTATACAACCACAGCGAATACTTGGCAGATGTCCGTGTAGCGGAGAGTGACGGGCCATCGAGTTTGACATAGTTTGGATACATATAAGTCATTTTACATATGTTCTTGTCCTGGCCATGCCGTAAATGTGAATTGACTGCAATGCCAAACACGATAATTGAAAACAGGACTATTCCAGGTAGGATGCGTAATAGGAAGGGATCTGGAATGGGCTTTGGTGGGATCTGGATCCTAGGAAGCATGCCAGAGGGCCCAATTGCAGCTTTGCTACTGCCAGGAGCATCCATTGCGATGATGTTTTGAATTTGGCGAGTGAGGAATGCTTGAGACCGTTCTCAAGACAAGTTGCTCTAGTTCGAGTATTCGAGTACGTCTTATTCTTGATGATCTACGGAAACGCGTAAATCACGCAAATCTTGTCGTCTCTACGCTAGTTGGTGCCGAGCTTATGAAATTTCGAACTGTAGACTTTTCTAACTTTTCAAGCTTTCAACGGTAGATCATGCCACTATCACTAATCTGGGTATTATTGGCGCTAGATCTATACATATGGAATCTACCATACTCGGAAGCTCTTCCCAACAGTGCTGTCTATGGTTGTCCAAACGCAAACCGAGGTAAAACACGACAATTGTGCACGATCTCTGTGGTCGTTTTCGTAATTGTTGAGCAAAATTCGTATTTTCGTCGTCGCAATTTACCATTGACAGCCGCTCCAAACACATCGGAAGGTTAACTGTCAAACATATTACACCTATGACAATATGACAGCTAACATTTCGTATACTAACCCACTGATTCACCTATTAATAGGCATTGTCTTGACTATTGATGATGGACCATCTAATACTACAAACGCAATGTTGGACACGTTGAAAGCATTAAAAGTGAAGGCCACCTTCTTTGTGGTGGGAGTCAATGTGGTCAACCATGAAGCCGAAGTGAAGAGAATGGTTGCCGAGGGACACGAGGTTGGATCACACACGTAAGCGTCCAAACATTGGTTGATGCTGTGCATTGAGTTGTCATCATGACATTTCCTCGTCTACAAAGGTGGTCGCATCAAAACCTCACAAGGCTCGTCGAAAACAAGGATTTTGAAGCTCTTCGAACTCAAGTTGATGAATATCATGAGTATTTACACCGGCTTACCGGAAAACCGATACGATATTTGAGGCCGCCTTATGGAACTTGGTAAGAGCCAAAAAAAAACTAGAACGAATATCAATCCATAAGGTCTTTTAACCCTCAACCCCTCAGCTCCGTTGGCGTGAATAGATACCTTCGCGAACGTGACATCGTTCCCATACAGTGGAACAGCGGCTGTATCGATTGGTACAACCATAATATGACTATAGAGCTGCCATTTCTCGTGAATGGAATGGCTGATTCGGGCGCTATAATATGCCTGCACGATCAACAATCTACTGTGGACGGTATGCCTGATCTAGTGGAGGCCTTTACGGGGACAAATACGACTAGATATATCAATCCGCAGGGACGGAAGATCATTACTCTAGACGAGTGTTTGCACGTTTGCGATGAGGAAGAACCTTTCCTCCATGGTCAAGTGTAAAATGCTTCAAACTGACCTGTATACTTTGTAACTTAATTGATAATCAATATTTGAAAATGTTTCTCTTAGAGGGTTGAAGGTTTACAGAATGATACACAAATAACATATTTTTTTAATGGAAGGCACCACCACCACTTCCACCAGTAGAATGATAGTTGGCATCAGACCCATTACCACGTCCCGCTGCAGGCTTCGCGGGTGGTTTACCACCCGAATTGAATGTTGCAACAGGTCGATGCACCAACCCTTCAGCACCAGTACTGTCATTGATAGCCCTTTCAGATTCCAGTTGTTTAGTCCACATCTCAAAGTATGTACCCTCTCCTTCATATTCAGAAGCTGGTACTTTATCGGCAGCTGCTTTTGATGATGCGAGACGAGCTAATCTAGCTTCACCACGAGCGAGTAGTTGCTGATGCGTACCGCGTTCAACAATCCTTCCTTCTTTGAGGACGAGGATTTCGTCTGCGTCGACAATTGTTGAGAGTCTATGAGCAATCACCAAAGTCTACAAGAGAAACACAATGTGGCATTAGCGAGAGGAAAAAATCATAACTGCAGAGGTTGAATTGCTTGCCGTTCGATTTGAACACAGATTTCGCAGAGCTGATTGAACAAGTCGCTCTGTTGTACTATCGAGTGCACTCGTTGCCTGTTGTCGTCAAGTTGCGTTAGCAAAAACGTGAAGGAGCATGAGAGAAAAACTCATTCTCTACCTCATCAAGCAAAATCTAAAGAACGAAAGCTTTGTAAGATGAAATTTGTGCAAAGAAGGCAAAAGGACGGAGACATACAATTGCAGGATTCTTCAGAATGGTCCTAGCTATAGCCACCCTCTAATTTCAAGGTTGAATGAGTTTCAAATGTATCATCGTTGACTTCCGACAACGTTACCTGCTTCTCGCCTCCACTTAGACGCAGCCTATTTGATAAGAATATTAGAGTCATCGAATATCTGGGATTTGCATATATTTTTTTGTCATTGCTCACCCTCTTTCTCCAACTTTGGTATTATAACCATCCACAAACCCTTGAATCTTTTCATGTATCTGAGCAGCTTGAGCAGCCTGCTCCACTTCAGCTTCGGAAGCTGTGGGACGTCCATATTCGATATTATACTTTATCGTATTGTTGAAGAGTACCGAGTCTGGTCAAAAAACAAGATCAGAATTCCCAAAACACACACTGAAACACAGCAAAGACGAACCTTGAGGCACAACTCCTATAGCTTGTCTCAAACTTGTCTAATGGATCAATGCAAGTCAATTTTGTGACAGGATACTTATGCTTCATAGCAATGCGAATGAGGTACCTGAGTAACATTTCGTATGTCTTGTCCATCAATAGTGATGCGGCCCTCAGTTGTGTCATAAAAGCGGAAAAGAAGTCTAAGCAGAGAGCTCTTTCCAGCGCCTGTTGGACCAACTATGGCAACGGTTTTGCCAGATGGGACCTCGAATGAGATGCTAAAAAACGAGGACATAACTATATCATATATCTACAGGACGCAAGACGTTCACGTACCCTCGAATAACAGGTTGACGAGGATCATAACTAAACGAGACATTTTCAAAGACGACTTTGGCTCCTCCTCGTATTTGAAGAGGGGTAGCGCCAAGTGTGTCTTGCACAGAAGCATTCTCTTCAAAAAGCTCCAGCATCTTTTCCATGTCGATGAAGTTTTGTTGGATAACCCTATGAGTAAACCAAACATTAATTGAAGCATATAGAGACCATTCCAATAAAGAACTAAGACGCATACCGATAGTATGTTCCAAACCAGTTGAGTGGTACTAGAACGAAGATTGGTAAGTATCGGATCAAAACTTGGGTAGATGCAAAAAAATGCAATTTGCCAGAAAATTATTCTGAAAATGTCAAGCTGCATATCTTGGCTACTCATTCCTGCATATCTTGGCTACTCATTTTGCAATGTAAAACTCACCATATAGCTGAGTAATATATGTCAAAAACATCACAAAGTCTCCAGTACTCAACAGTCCATCAGCAACCTCTTTTGCACACAACAAACATCCCACCAGCAACCCCAACGTAATTATGAGATTTTGAGCCGTATTCAAAATGTTTAGTGATGCACTCGACACAAAATCAGCCTTCATGAACTTGATCATGGCTTCGTCAAAGAGAGCCACTTCCCTTTTCTCTGCACCGTAGTATTTGACAGTCTCGTAATTGAGGAGCGAATCTACGGCTCTGGTACGTGAGGCATTATCAAGCTCAATCATTTCTCGCCTGAATTTTGCTCTCCATTCAGTTATGGCGATGGTAAATACGATGTCTGGCGAGATAGAGAGCGAGTTAGATCATTACAGTAATGGTGAGTTGTCTGAAAACTGTCTTACATAACGTCATTGTAACAAAGACAATGGCACCAAACCAAAATCCAAACTGCCAAATGAAGAAAATTACAGCTACAAGGATGTCTACGAAAACAGGCACAATACTAATGGGATTGAAATGATTAGTAACTCACTTTCACCTGCATTAGCGGCTATTACTTCCTGCCTTACTTGAAAAGTAGGTATGACAACAAGCTCCCTATACTGTTCACACCGCGATCCATGATACGAAGTAGTTCACCAGTCTTTCGGTTCAGATGGTACTGTAACGATAATGAGTGTAGATGATCTAGCATCTTGACTGAAATCTTTCGAGTTGTGTATTGGGCGACGGGAATCCACAGATATGATTGCAAACTGCTCAGAACTCCCACGCCTCCTTGGAGGAATCTCAGGCCAACAAAGACAAGAATCAAACCTAGAGATGAGGGGATAATTGTGAGTGTTTCGCATACTTCAAAAACAACAACAAGCTATACCCCATGCAAAATACGGCGTCTTGTCGCCGGCTTCGTCACTACCACCTGGGGTTAACGCATCGACAACGGCCTTGTAATTCTAAAGAAATCGAAGATTATAAATGTGATTCAAATTCTCGAGGTTTGGAAAGTTCAAACGTTCTTACGAAAGGAACAAGCACATTCACGACTCGACCAAGACCAAGAAGGAGGAAGCACGACAGAACCATCAGTTGCAGATAGAGCGAGTCTACAATTCGATTCGAGTTAGTCATTTTAATGATAGAGTTGAAAGATATTTCTCACCCGGCCACAAGAACGGAAACAGTTTCTGAATCTTTTTCAGTACGTCAGCCCATCCTGTTTTTGGTGTAGTGCTATTGCCTTGGGCATTAGCTTCAGCATCACGTTGCCTCCTTCTAGTCCTTGCTTCTGACACAGAGTGTGATACACTGGCAAGCAAGATCCCCACAATGAAGACGTATCTAGCGGCAAACACGCCCATGAAAACATAATCAAGTCCTACTAAGGAATTACGCTGAAGCCACAAGATAATCCAATTATACAGGGGAAGAGTTTCTGCTAATAGTGCTATCACGTAATACACGATGAGCCCAGATGGTAGTGGCCGTAGATCGCGTGCTGATGGCACGCCGTCCGTGACCAATGCCGATAAGAAGAAGAGAAGAGTGGTTGAGATCAACCACGCGAAACTCATTAGTAGATCAGCAGCAGCTTCAGAAGGCTGTTGCACTACATTGGCAGGTAGATCTGGATGAGTCGCATGATACAAGTCGATGCCCAAGTCGATCAGACATGTAACTAGTATCAGCGACGAGAATATTTTTGTAGCGAGCAACAAGAAGAAGCTTGTATGACTCTGTTGAGCTGGCAGTGACTAGGAGTGAAACAACAGGGTTAGCTACAAGCGCAACTCGCGGAACGTTTTACGAGACTTCAAGCCAGACGAGAGATCTCTCAATTGCGAGAGCAGATTGAGAAACTTGCATTCAACTGACAGATCTACCTCCACAACAACAAGAAGGTGATGATGGGTGCAGATGTACTCACGATATGTGCGTCGTCCCCATTTAGAAGAGGCTGCCGTTCAGCAGACAATGCATTCTGAGATTTTCGGAAGGAATAATACCATACAAGCGTGACCACCAACGACACAATTAGCAGTGTTGACGTTTCGACGACATTGACCAAACATACTGAGAGCACATTTCCATCTAGATACGGCGGAGCACAAAAATTGGAGTCTAGAAGTGACATATTCGAAAGTTCGAGCCTCTTTGGAGCTCCTTTTCTAGTAAAATTCAATGAATGCTGTCTGCTCGAGATGACGAGTTCTTGAATTTCAAACGGAACCACCTGGACGAAAACCACCCACAGAGTAATACGCGGAGCTCACAATTCAGTGAAGAATGGCTTAAAAAGCTCAGTTTACGCGATCCAGACGTAAACCGGCCAGTATTCGACGTGACTTCTTAGACTACGTATCTGGAATCAAAGTTAGCAAAGTGAGCAAAGGCTAGCTTCAAACCCAAGACTTTCGTAAATCCTGAATCTAAATACGCGTCAAGAGATGCCTTAAATCTAAATCAATTTGCTTTTCAAGGTCATCCTGTCACCGCTCCAACTTTGAGCTTACAAGAAAATCGCCAATTGGAGCAGAACGATCCTTCTCACATATAAAGAACAAAGCAAGGCTTGTGATCCTATATACAAGACACTGTCGTCATGAGAAAGCTCAAGTTTCATGAACAAAAGCTGCTCAAGAAGGTGGATTTTCTCGAATGGAAGTCAGACCAATCGCTCAGAGAAAATGCAGTCATGAGAAAGTATCATGTTCAGGACAGAGAACATTACATCAAGTACGTCATGTTGAATCACTTTACCGCGTCGCATTCCTCTTCTATGGTTGTTTGTTGGAACTTGTCTATCCACATCTGGATTTTTTTTTCTAACTGATCAACCCAATTTTACAGATACAACAAGTTATGTGGAAGGATAAAGCGCACGGCCAATCTCTTGTCGCTACTAGATCCAAGAGATCCGTTCAGAACAAAGGTATGCATCTGTGGCTACGTGAAGTCTTCCACTCGCCAGCTTCCATTTTGAAGTTTTACGTCTTCGACTGCACCTCTAACTTTCTCCTGCTGCTCTTTTTTCAGACTTCAGAAGCCCTCATGCAGAAACTCTACCAGATGGGACTCGTAACCAGCAAAGAAAACCTATCACAATGTGAAAAGCTCACCGTATCTTCATTCTGTCGACGACGACTACCCATCGTCATGCTCAAACTCAAATTGTCTGAAACTGCCAAAGAAGCTGTACAGTTTATCGAACAAGGCCACATCCGTGTAGGTCCTGAAACTGTTACAGATCCGGCCTTCTTGGTCACCAGGAATATGGAAGACTTTGTCACTTGGGTCGATACTAGCAAGATAAAGAGAAATATCCTGAAGTATAATGATAAACTGGATGATTTCGATTTGCTATAAAGTGATTTATAGACGCTCATAGCATAAATAGCATAGTAGTTTGTACATAGTTTGCATGCCAACAACAGAATTCATAGAACTACTATCAAACTAGAATGTTTCTTTTATTTCAAATTGGGGTTTTGTCAATTAGATCATTCGGACTAAAGAGTAGCTCGAGCAGTGACGGGCTCAACGTATTTTTCAAACCTAAACCAAACTCCCACCATCAACACTGATCCGTCTGGGCCTCGAACGGCACCAGCATCAACAGCACGTTGTCTCTGACCCTGTGATTAAAATACGTTGATTGGATCACAATCCAAACAGCTGGAAAGACTGCCAACAAGATGTTGTACATACCACTGGATCAGGGCAAGCAATATCAATGTACAACATTCCGGGCCCTCGCGAGTCGACCTCTTTCACAAAGGCGACAGTGCCGTTAATATATTGCACAGCTGGGTTACGGTACTTGTCCAGCGTCAACGGCAACTCCAACAACTCTGCCCATCGTCTGGCAACATCAACAGGCTCCTCGTCCTTTGCTACTTGCAACGTCACTCCAACGACATGTAAATGAGCTGTGGCCTTCATAGTTGGCACATAGATTGATTCGTTAGTTCCAGCAGCTGGCCAGTTAGAGAATCGGTCCAATGGTGATCCAGACGTTGTTTCAATCTCGGGAAGTATGCCTGCTGCGAATATTTTGGGATGGTATTGAGTGATAATCCATTCGGGTCTATCAGCTTCGTATGCGATTTTGACACCCTTTGCAAGCAGACGCTTCCTGTCAGCTCTGGAATCAGTTGACTGCATGATTACCATGTACCTACATATGATAAAACAGTGAGCAAGCAATATACAACAGCTGGTGGCCGCGAAGCAGACGGAAGAGTTTACCCTCCATCACCAAAACGACGTTCAATAAATCTGCCTCCAGTCGTCTCGTTCATTTTCGCTGGATTAATGGGAGCTACGACTTCAATAATCTCGCCTCCAACGGGAACTAGTGTGAGAACTACATTAGCCCACGAAATTTGCAAGTTGCACACAAGTTTGATTTCGCACTAAGAATGTTGTTTAGACCCCATTTGTCGACTCCTGGATCTCGGTAAACTACTTTTGAGGGAGCTAAAGCACTCGTCTATGTTGGATAAAGTCATAACGAGCGGTGACGTTGAAATTGATAAACCCACGATTTCCACATACAAGGATATGCTCTGCTTGTTTCAAGTCTTTGGCAACCAAGGCAATCTGACGAATCCTGAGTGATGGCATAATTCAAGTCTTGAGAAATCTAGGACTGGGTATGTTAGCTTGGAAGGACGTGTTTCGTGTGTTACACTAATTTGCTTCTGTTTGGATTTGGCTGGGGAACGACAGACGCAAAGCGAGTTTTCTTCCCGTGCAGAGCGCACTGCATCAGATAGGAAGGAAGGAATAGGAGTCTCGCCTGCCATAGAGAGTCGCTGTGCCGGCAGTCTCCTCACTTAGCTGCTTTTGTACCTGAATTTCCGTCAAAATCAGTGCCGCGCGACATATCACAATGCCAGCCCCACTTGTGGACCAATTTGGTTGCGATTTTATACCGCAGTTATGTGAGGATGCCAACTGGAACGTCGACACATGCATCATCAAATACCCTGCTTTTCTTGGAAAGCAACACGTCGACTATCGGATTGTAGCTCGGTGCCGATTCTGTGAAAAGTTATATAGACACCCACATATTCCTCCTGAAGCACGGCCTGCGCTTAGGCAACTCTTGAACCCACTTCCTGATCGATGTATGTTACTTTGGAGACATGCTGGAATTTGGTCCTCCCATGCTGTAAAGAGCTAACTTCAAATCTTAACAATTTAGGGGCAGGATATATTTTCACAGGACAGCACTTATTCCACAATCATCCCCATGTGTGGACTGTCTATGTCGCCTCATTCCATTTGTTTCCTAGACCTATAAACTTTGGTATCGCAACGCCTCCGGCAACTCCTCCACCCGCAGATTTTCCGATGATGAGCTCACGTCGGCCAGGGAATGTATGTTCTGGGAATGGAGGAACATGATGGACATTGCGATCTATGACTTCCCTGACAATCAGATTGGTCAAGGTCAAGGATTAACGGATGCTCTTTGGAGAACTCATACGTTGTTTGGAGCACTGGACATCAACCAAGCACGCATGGAGTTACGTCGTCTTGCAGGAACCTGTAAATAGGTCATTACTTTCTCGGTTCAAGTTATTTCGTTCACCTTCTCGAGCCTGCTAACATCTGCTTGTCAGTATGAAGAGAAACTGAACATTCTTTACTTGTTGGAGTTCTGTTCTACTGAACTCTCTCCAGACTTTCTTGTCGTTGCCAAGTTTGCTATATTCACGGCCTCGTATATGGGTACAAGACAACATAAGGTCACATGAATTTGGACAGGTGTGCATCGCTTGCAAGCTTCCATGATTTAAGCATTTGACTTGAAGCTGATACTGAAGGGTATGAATCTTGTTTTCACCAACTTCATGGCTCGTGACCCTGGAGACGTGAAGGCTGTCGACGATTTTACAGTACTTGTCAAAGAGATCCAATATAGTTCGCTGATTATGAATGCTGATCTATGGCCATGGCGTTTGACCTACTGGTTGGTCTCGTTTGGCCATGCGGTATGGGCATTTGGCACCGGGATGAAGTACCCATATATCCCCACAATCGAATCGTTCTCAACTGGACTGGTGCTCCGATATATGTAGACCTCTCACCAGAAGACTACGAGACTATCATGCAACACAGTGACGAGTGGGTCAAGGTTGATGCTGATGCAGTAGTGAGAATGCCTAAACCAAAAGCCACCAACAAGAATGAGAATACAAGAACGAAAGAGCAGGCACATCTGGAGGGTATCAAATCATTGGTGCGACTGAGAAAGCTGAACCGACGTGTTTAGTCGGACGGGTACTTCAAATAATACAATAATACACCAACAATTGAACTATAACCGTTGTTTGAGAAGAGGCGAAGAAACGTGCCTCATAGTTCACTGGTCACATTTGCCAGAGTTTCGACTTGCAGAAAACAGCCTTGAACCAACGGCGATCGATAGGTAACAATGTTGTCTTTTGGAAAGTATACTATAATCGAGCTTGTCCACCAACCAATTTTCTCCAAAACACACTAGTAAACGGTAAATATGTGCCCTTGTCCATATCCACCACAAACAGTGGATCCTTGACTTTGCTTGGATCAACACCTTCGTCACGGTAAGAAGTCTTGATGTTTTTGAATGTCGAAGTCATCTGTGTTGCTCTAATTCCAAAAGATGAGGCAAATGAGTATACATGTCGGTAATGTCTACAATGTTGAAACTTACTCGGGTAGAATCCTTAAAAAGATGGGTAGAGAAGGCTTCCTCACACGTTCATTCAGGTGCCTGTAGATTTTTCTAAAGTCCAAGTTCGTGTACGATACTCCATCCTTCAGAGTTAAGGCTGCACAGCCTGCTCGTCCTTCATGATGAGGTACGATGATTCCGTACACGTTTGCTTCAGCAATGTCGTCAAGCCCAGCAAATGCATGAGAGACCTCTAAAGAAAGTTGTCAGGGATCAACCGTCACAATATCTTTGTATGTATCAGGAAGGAATTACCGAATGTAGACGTATTTTCACTTTTCCAACGATCTAAACCAAGAAACCAGTCAATTTGCAGATCAAGTTCAAAAAGTATGGGCTATGATTCTTACAGGTATCTCCCAGCCGATCAACAAAGTAGAGAAAGTTCCTTGAAAGTAAAAGTGGATTCAGTTTCGGACTCAAACGAATATGAAACGTCTCGCTTACCCTCGAGACAATCTCAAAAGGTCACCAGCACGATACCACTGGTCGCCTTCTCCTTCCACATCGCGTATCACTTTGGAATTAGTAGCCGCTTCATTGCCGTAATACCTAGATTGTTTTTTGTTGAGCTTTACTGGAGTTTGGTCGTTCTTGCTCCCAAAAGCTCACCCAATAAACGGTCTGGCAGCTGAAATCGGATTCAGCATTTCGCCTATCTCATCATATTCACATTCAATACAACGACCTCGTGAATCACGAATCAATTCCGAAGTTGTAGGATCAATTTTGAAGATCTTTCCAGGAGCAACAGTTCGTATAATACTGCCGACTCTACCACATGATCCAACACCAGCATCATCCGAGTCGGGAACGAGATTGCTGTATGCGAATAAACCCTCTGTTGCACCATAGCTAGTGGGCAAAAAAAGTGTCAGAAAGTTATATGGTTTCTGTTGAGATCTAGATGTCTA
>NW_022158425.1:23316-57604 GCF_006535985.1 Synchytrium microbalum | reverse complement strand
AGTCACTTGAGAGCAGTCCTTGGACTCTTGAAGACCGGGCTTGACCAGAGGCGAGCAGATACCTAAAAAAGTTGTTGACGGGAAAAAGATGAGTAAATCGAGCGATAGGAAGCTAGAGCAGTGAGAAACAAAGAATCCAGCACACTAGATGCAATGACTATATAGCTGGCATAGTTGGCTTACCTTGTTGCGCCCTCCTGGATGCTCTCCCTTCAAGCTTTGGGTTTCTCTGCAAGAAGATCTGCAAACAACCAATCAATGCGTGGGGCTTGGATGTGGCTTGTTCATGTTGGAAGGAGCTAAATGCGTGATTATGACGAGGAGAGAAACATTGAAGTGTGCGTTTGATGCAAATTACGTGTATTTGATCCAAGGTAGCAACTTCTCTCTGTCGCGGCAATCAGAAACCCGGAAGCACATAGAAAGTTACTAAAGCCAACAAGCGAGGAACGACGTTACTGTTACGGCACCTACACTATTATTAGAAGTATCTCTGTCCGCGTTCGTGTCTGTTTGGTCGAAGCTACAGGGACAATGACAATGAATGGACCTCAATCTGATTCTCATGTTTCTTTTTAATCTTCGGAAAAAGTCGTTATACAAAGAGTAGGAGTTGCATATCCGCTTAATACGAAGATGCTCTTTCACTGATGCTTCCATGCCATTCCTTCCTTTACTGCAACAATTATAAGTGTGGTGTTGTGCTGTTTTTATCCTCTACGGAAATGTCTATCAGGCGACTCTTCATCATCGTCGTCACCTTCACCATATGGAATTGCTTCACTATTATCCTCTTCTACTTCCCCTTTATCAGCAGAAGCATCAGCAGCACTAGCGGCTGCAGCGGGAGTAGTAGGGTTTGTAGCGGTAGAAGGCGTGTGCCATGTCATAGTCAGAGGAGCAGAAGCGCTTGTCGGTTTGATTCCCTTCATCATTGCCTGGAAACCAAAAGAAAAGGGTTAGATTCTCGAGCACCAGACAATTCAAACATGTACTACTTACAGCTTCAGCTTCGTATCTTTTAGAGTACTTGACGAGAGCACTTCCATCAGATAGTATTTCAACGCTCTCCAAAGCCCCAAATTGCTAAAAAAAAGACAACGACAAAGAGTCAAAAGACGCGTCGCTTTTGAGATGAAACATTAATCTAACAACTTCTCACCAAAAAATGCGATCTAACATTTTCGTCAGTAGGAGTATCAAATCCAACAACGAGTAATGTTCGTGGTCGTAAATCCAGTTGGAATCTTCCCCCACCTCGACCAAGTGCACCACCTCGACCACGGAATGTTGTAGTACTAGCACCACCTCGACCACCTCGTCCATGTCCAATAGCACCTGGTGTAGATAGGTCGATACCGAGACTGACAGCTCTAGTCTTGAGTTCAGCCAAGACTTCCTCTGGTGTCTTTTTGCTATCATTGAGACCGTTACTGTTGTCAACACCACCACCAGCAGCTGTAAGATCACTTTCTATCACGCTAGATGATGTAGGAGTAGCAACACTACGTTGTATTTCTTCGAGTTCTCTATCTAGAGCTTCCTTCTTCTTTTGTTCGACTAGTTGCTTTTGATTTACAGGGTTTGCAGCAGCGGCTATAGAGGCAGCTTTACTAGCAGCAGCTTTGCCTTCTTCTAATAGTTCAGCCAGTTTGCGTGATATGTTATCAAACATGGATTTCAAGTCTGCCTTTTCTTTATCGGTTTTGGCCTTCTCCATCATACTTAGAACAATCTTCTGTTCTGTCATGAGTTTAGTAAGAAGAGCAGTTGACTGCGTTTTGATTGCTTCGGTGGCTTTGGGAGTAGCTGGTGGTGCTGGTGCTGATAATGTCGAAGGTTTATTGTTTTCGCCACTGGCGTATTGAGGTCTGGCACTAAATCCAGGTGTCGATCTGCTGGCTGATGAGGGATATGAAGGAGTGATTCCAGCTATAGCGTAATCTTCAGGTCTCATCCAGAATACTCTTACAAAGCGGTTGGCGAATACAGGCTCTGGATCTTGGAAGGCCATCATGGCCTGTGGGTGTGCTGCGAATTGTATCACGGCACGAGTGGTACCTGGTACTAGTTTGATATTCATTATCGATCCGTATTTTTTAAAGTATGCGTTGACGGAATCGAGGTTGAGTTTTTCAGGTGGGATGCTATCTACTACTAGAGTGGTATTATCGGGAGTGCCATATTCTCGACCACCACCAAGACGTCCTCGAACACCACTACCACCAGGAGTACCTTGATATGTGGGATTTACAGGAGGAGGGGGTCGTTGTTGACTTTGGAAGGGTAGTGTTGGATCCATTCTATACGGTCCTTGATCCATTCCATTTCGTTGAGACCAATCTTGGCCTTGATCTGGATTAGCAAGAAAGCCAGTTAGCGACAAAAGAAGCAAACAGGTCATAGCGAATGATTTCTTTTGCTTGATTCAAGACTTGCCGTAAGACATGGGCCGCATGATGGGAGGATATGGATTTGTATATTGTGGACGTGAACCACCGTATGGCATAGGAGGCATCATGGGCTGTTGTGAGGAGGGAAACAGGGCCATTGGATCTTCCATTACAATTCGGTCAGCTCCATGATCAAACGGACAGTCATCACCTCGTAGACAATAGCCTCGTTCTATTATTAGCAGAAATAGGCTGTTAGTAGCTGGCTAACAAACGTGCGTGCTAAAAAGCGACAAAGGATACCTTCATAATCCCGACATTTCTGAGCTCTTTGATTTGAACGACGTATTGGCTGTTGTTGTTGCATTTGTTGCTGCTGCGGTGGATAGCCACCTTGCATTGGCGAGCCTCTAGGACCACCACGATCAAATCCTCCCATTCGACTCATGCCACCTCTCATAGGTGAATTCATGTATCTGTCACCACCATTCATCTGCGGAGGACCCTGCTGCTGCTGATTCCAGCCACCCATATTTGGCGGTCTACCTTGTTGACGGTACATGTTACTATTAGGATTATTAAACCTGCCACGTCCATTCATTGGGCCTAGTCTTTCGACGACTTCAGGACCAGGTCTTGATCGACGGGAATCGTATGGGTCACCTCTACTATTATTATTGTTATTGATGTTGTTATTATTACGATGATCATCGATATCTTGTCGTTTTGATGGAGGTTGATCGTAATCCGAATGAGGCAGGTCGTTAGCGCTGTCTCTCATTCGTTTTTTGCCGTCCTGTGGAGTGGCTCCATCCAAGGTAGCTTGACGATGCCTTGCGTGTTTGAAGTTCTTTTCAGCGTCGTCCTCTTCTTCGATGACGGGAGGATAGTCGTTTGAGTGCTGACCACCTTTTGACTGAGGTTCCTTCATGTATTCCTTTGACTGTAGGGCATTGAATAGACGAGTTACGAAGGGTGTTGTTTCTAATGTATAAGAAATCCATGAGTAAATGGAAGATGGTGATTGTATAGAGGCTGTGAAGGGAGCGACAGAATGTTCACACAAGGAGCAACGTACGTTCTTTCAAAAAGTCCTCGAGCTGGTCGAGACAGGTAGTGCGTAAATCCTGTATCGGCTGGTCATGTTTGAGCAGGACCAATACATAGTCAGCCAGTACATTTGGGTCTGCTTCGGACCTGATGTTTCGTCCAATTCAGAAAAATGAGTGAGTATATTGTTTGCCACTTGAGAGTACATTGCAATGAATGAAGGTCACGTACCTATGCTCGAGGTCAGTCGTCAGAAAGAGCTTGAGAGATTGGGCCTCTCTTTCACTCAGAAGCATCTTGTCTCTCCTACGTTCTTGGTTTGTTTTTGCGAAATGTGAAGAGCTCGAGCCAGCTTATCATGATTCAAGGAAGCAACGAGTACCTAGAACGTGTAGAATTATTCGTAATCAGCAATCGAGTCTACTGAGCTTCTTGCACGCGTTCAGAAGTGCTGACTGCGGTAATCCTTCATAATGCTGGACTGTTTGTTAGGACGAGGAGTTAAACGACATGGACAGACGCGACATGATAAGCTGAATTACGGATTTCATATATTCGTCACGTCTGTCTTCTCTGAAACTAACTTCGACATGGTGTCATTTCTCGTCCAAAGAAGACAACACATTCACAATTTGCTGCGAAGGACGAGGAGGGAGCTTTACAATTCAAGGTAACTTCAAGTCGAAAGATTCTTAATATCTTATAAGCTGATATTCTTGTAAGTCTTATTCGAATGCATATAACAAGCATTTAACAAGCTTCCAAAAAACAATCTTCCAACAAACATTCATACCATTATAGATTGCAAAGATTCCAACGATTCTAATGGGCCTATTTGATGACTTACCCGATGTGGAAGGAGACAATGCTGGTACTGGTCGAGTCTCCAAGATTGGCCTTCCAGTCTCGTACAAGAAGGATGACGGCTCAAACAAGTCGAATGACCAATCATCAAAATCATCATCTGATGCGTCTGAAAAGAAGCCAGGTACACTTCATATTGCATATGTAATGTCCTCACATGGGATGTCCACTCCCACTTACCATATCACTCCCCATAGTCTTGTCATGGAGTAGTGCTGCAATGATGTTCAAACCACCTCCATCAAGGAAGTCTACTCAGCCAGTCAGACCTAAACCTACTACTGCTACCTCTGATGCCACCATATCTACTGTCGCGCCCGAGAATGAACCACCTATTGAAGCTGCAACCCCCACCTTCCAAGGAACTATTTCCAAGAATTGGAATCTGCCCCAGCAGAATACTTCTTCAAAGGTTTTAATGCAGTTTGCACGAGAATCTCTCGCTGCAACATATGTCCTTTGGTTTTGTCACAAACAGAAGGTGTTAACCACTTCCTTGTTTTATAAACCTCCTTCCCTATATCGTCAACTTCCAAATGTTTAGAGAAAGTACGCGTCTGGAAAGGGAAAGAAGGCTGTTTTGGCTCCTCCTTCATTCACGGATGATTATGGTACCGTCACTGTTCTGATTTGACGCGCAAAAAAAACGCTGTGGTAATCGAACACGATATTTTTTTGTAGATCCAACAATTCCAAACGAATATGGATTCTGCAAGGGGGAACTCAAGAGAATAAAGCTTGCCAAGATTGCTGAATTAGAACAGAATGAGGATAGTAGGTCAGGTAGACGGCATAGACGAAGACATGGCTCAGAAGATGACGAGGAGGGCGAGTCATCAAATCATCATAGTGGTAGGCGGAATCATTCAAGAAACTCTGACGATGAAGACGGCGATCGCATGGATGAACATCTAAAGAAGTCTCATCGTGCCTCTTCAGCAGCATCATCAAACAATCACCGACGTAGTAAGTCGCAAAGCAAAACAATTCTCCAAGATAAACCTATTGACATCCCAACTCGATGTCTATTAGGTCCTATACCTGAAAGCAACGCATCCAAGGTCGTCGTCGACACTGCAGAGTCTGGTGACGAGGCATACTTACGCAGAATGCAAATGAGTCAGGCTCCAGCCCCTCCTGCTAAAATAGACCTAGATATATCGGGCGATGAAGCATACCTTCGTCGAATGCGAATGCAGAAAGAGGCCGAACGGATCGCTTCCAACTTGGGCCCGGCTCCCATCATAAACCCTGTCACATCCAAAGTCGTATTACTGAAAAACATGGTTGGACCTGGCGAAGTGGACGACGCTTTGCAAGATGAGACTGCAGAAGAATGTAGAAAGTATGGGGAAGTTGAGAGGTGTTTGATTTACGAGGTTTGTACGATTATGGGATGTCTTTTGTCATCTGAAACCCATCTTTGACGGCTGCCTTGAATGTCCAGGTGCCGAATGGTGTGGTTGCCGCTGATCAAGCTGTTCGTATCTTTGTGGAATTCAAGTCGACTGATGGTGCTCAGAGAGGTACTATGCGTGTGTCGTCGCCTCGTCCAATGCTCCAACACACATTTTTTTCAGCCTTGCAGGATCTCAGTGGAAGGTTCTTTGGAGGGCGTCAAGTCTCGGCGACATCATACGACCCTGATGCTTTTGCAAAGTTTGATTTATCGAGAGGACTTGTAGTAAATAGGCGTCAATAAAGCAACTATTTTATTACATGAACGCTCTTCTGTTGCTTGGGCTTTTTTAGCTATCTGCGAAGATTTGGTAATCTATGCAACGCCATCAGAACAGGACTTAACTACAACCCAGTAGAAGAGTATCACGCTCTTCAGTATTCAGATTTCGACAATCTTCAACGCTAAGACGAGGGAGCTCAAATAAAGCGGTCCCAGTGACTTAGGACGGCAACGACAGTCCTTGGGCCTGTATTTCAACACAGTTGCAAGAAGCCAAAAATATAATGAGCCGATTGACAACGTCAACACATCGAACTTGAAACGTTAAAGGAATGCGGGTTAGCAAAAACCAATATAGTAGGAGACTTTGGATTACTCACGTACGTCATGCAGCTTCAAATCTCTGCATATTAAGAAAGGCTTCGGTACAATACCCGAATGCAAAGTGAGTAACGTAACGGGTCATCTCGTGTGAGTGCTACAAATAAAGGCTGTCGTCAGGCAAGTACAGAATGCTTAGACTCTGTTGGTCTTCTCGCGTTACCCTTTCAATTCGTGCCTAAACACCATCCGTAACGATATGCAAATGCACTTCGAACTGTAGTCCAGTGGGGTCCAGTGGGTTATACGATACCTCCCAGTACGAAATGGAGAGGCTTAACATCACCAAGTAGTGACCCTGAGTATCAAACCAAAATAAGAGACTCTCTTGTTACATCAACAAAAGAAATCGACCACATTCTTGTCGTTGACCGTACCCCGAAACGTGGCTCATCTTCGAAAATTGTTATCACTTAGTACCCACATTCATAGACTTTGATTCACTTCGGGCTTATTATCGATGTGGTGTTATTATCGATGTGGTGAATAGACAGTAGCAATAGAAATAATAGCTCGAAACAACACCTTCCACTTTGTTAGCATCAGTGTTTCTCATAGCCAAAAAAGGCATATCCTTCCTTGGATGACTTTGTTTTCACATCACCTACTCAATATCACCATTAAGTTAATCATTTTACGTTCAAATGTGTGTATTTCCGTAAAACGTAACAGTAAATAACCCAAAACTGGAACTGTGTTCTTGGTATAGTTTGCTTTGTTGTGTTTTTTCAAATCTATGCAGTATCATGCACATTAAACAATCCAGCAATCTCATTGACTTCTGAAAATGTCTTCTTGTCCTTGATGACTTGACGAGCAAGAGGGACTTTTCCAAAAACGTTCCACATCAAAACACCAACTAGAGAAGGAGTCAAAAGTTCCTCAGAATTGCGAGGCGAAAAAGGTGAAATCCATATCTCGGAGCAAGTAGAACCTTACCAATTCTTTTCTCTGGCGACAAATAGAAGACAACACCTTTGCCATATTCCTCATCATCCTTTGTGTTTGACGTTGTTTCTGGATTGGATGGTTTGTTTGATACAGGTTTTGGCGTTTCACCTGGAGAAGGTGGTCTTATTTGATCATGGCCCTTTGCCCATACTCCAACTGTTGATAACGAAGAGTCGATGACACCAACTGCTTCCTAGAAATGGGGTTATGAGTTAAGTCAAGTTTTTATTGCAGCAGCTCATTTTTTGGCGTGGATTCACATACATAGCCAATTGCTGGTCCCAGGTCACTCCAAAACATGGATAAATGAGTGTATGGTTTCTAATTGCAGATTGAGAGTCAGGGCTAATATGAATGTTCGAGCCAAGCGTATGAAATGCTACCTTTTTCCCAACCATGTTTTCACCAGCAGTTCGTCCCGACATAACCGCATGATCCTATCAGAACGATACTAAAACCGTCAGTAAACCGGGAAACCACATATTAACCCGGTTGAAGACTAACATGATGTTCTACACGTCTCCTTCCCAACGCCATATCATGATAACTGGTAACATCACCAGCAGCAAAAACATCTGTCCTGTTTTCAAGTTCAGCATTCACCGAAATACCACCTCGTGTATCATCGATTTCCAGTCCAGATGCAATAGCTACGTCCTAAAAGCGAAGATCATTGTCAGGACATCAGCAAATCTAGTACATTTCTTTTCTTCGTCTTGGCAACTTACGACATTAGGTTGAATACCAACAGCCAATACAACTTCATCAGCGATGACTTGTTCACCGGACTTGAGATTGATTGTGATTTTGTCATCTTTACTTGGTTTGACAGATGAAATAACTGATGATGGTTTGACTGTTACACCCTCTGTTATTTAAGAAACCACGAACCGAAAATGTCAGTTCTGGTATGTCCTCGAGAAACAAAACTGTGGTTGAGAATCGAAACATACCCTTGTCTAGTCGACGACTAGTCCACTTTGTGAGATACCTTGGAAATACCAATGCCATGTTACCTTCTTCGGGGAAGATCTGGGTGACCTTGACTCCAGAATTCTTCCTTTGGGCTACACCAAACAAGTTCGCGTTTATATTTCAACATCATTTGTCGAGGAAAGCACATCATCAACTGCACATACCGAGCGCAACAGATAGTTCGCTGCCCAAGAACCCTCCACCAATGACCACAACAGACTTCTGTGATTTGACTAATTGGTCTAATTGTTTAAAGTCTTGTACCTATAGTAAACATTGTGAGGATCCAGCGTTCAACCTCAGCTACACAAAGTAAACGTTGCGAGGATCCAGCCTTTAACCGCTACGTGTCCCCAATCACTTACAGATCGGTATTTGTGGACATGCTTTTTAGAACTTGCAGGTAGAGAATCAAAGGAATCAAGTCCTTTCGGCGTGCCACCTGTTGCAATGCTAAAACGAAGAGTGTTGATATGGGAAAACCACAAGATGAAACAACGTTCCGAAGTGGTGAAAACTTACAGAATCTTGGAATACTTGATTGTCTTCCCAGTGTCGAGTGTAAGGGAGTGCTCATCAGGATCTATACGAGTTACCCGTGTTGAAGTCAAAAGTCGCACTTTTTTTGAATCATCCTGAGGTTTGTGGAGAGAGGCCAATGACTTTTCGACCGGGGTGTAGTATATCTCTGGTCGATAAAACAGATCCCTGCTTTTCCCATTCCAATCCTTGAATTTCAATGAACTACTATCGGCTTCAAACCATAATTCCTTTGACAGTGGCGGTCTCACTGCGTGAAGAGATTGACATCATTAGTAAGAATGATATGCAGGAACAGATGAAAATAAGAGGCAAGATAGCTCACTATATGGAGCGTAGGCCTTTTGGAACAGACAAGAGAGTGGGGAACATAGTTTAGAATAATATTGTTAGAAAAGAGGTCATTTAAGTCATTAACAAGAACAGAGGTGTGTAGAACAATGCTCCCACCCCCACAACCCAATCTCGTTTTTCTCGTTTTTGCAACGCCTCATCTCTATTATAATGTTTTCTACTCGGCATCTGCAGCCATAACCTCTATGTACTCCTCATCCGAGACATTTCCATCGTCTTTTGCTGCTGGTTTCGACACTTCTTCTACTTTCTTCACTTCAACTTTGGAGTCTTCCTCCTTCACCTCAACTTGAGATTCTTCCTCCTTCCCTTCAACTTCAGAAACAAGTACAGCAACAATTGGTTCATCAGGGGGATTTTCAATAAGCACCTCTTCAGTAATGATCAATACATCCGCCGCAGTTTCCTTTTCCTTGATGGCCTGAATAGTTTGGCAACAAAGCGTGGTTAATAAATCTGACACTGCTGTGGAAACAGAGCTGCAAACTGACAACTCACCTCAGCAGCACTTGAAGCAGCAGTACCGCCTCCCACTAGGACATATTGTACAGCTGGCGGTTCGCTTGGAACTTCAGCATGGTCATCAGACACAGGGGTAACATCAGTTTGTGTTTCATCATCGTCCTTGTGTATTTTTGTCGGAGTTGAAGCTCCAGCATGCGATGCATCTCCATGGTCATCATGTGATGGAGCAATCTTGGCAGCTGGTTGTGTCAGATACCAGAACCTTCAATGGAAAAAATGGGTATGAGCTTCTTCGCAACTTTGCAAACTGTACTGTAGTATTGTAATAATGTCATGTAATGGCTTACCCAGGTCCAAAGACAAGCACAGAACCCAGTAGCCATAATCTGTCATAGTTGCCAGATGCATCTTCACCATGAGAAGCTCCTTCCGAATGGGAATGGCCGTGAGAAGCGTACTGCCTTGTTGCGAGATATGACGTGAAAACAGGTCCCAATGATTTCGTAGCAACCCTGGACGATATTGTCCGTATGTTACTAGATGGTATGCGACGCAATAGCACTTGGATGCTTCTACCCGACATTTTATCGTGTTTTGACCTCACAATTTAACGATAGTCAGTTCTCACTATTTTTAACGTAATTGGCGAATCAGATATAGAAACAGAGAAACGGCCGCTTCTTGGATGCGCTTTCGGGCTCAACGCAGTGGGAGTTTATTTCGTCTTGACGTTTTGATCGCGAATTGAAACAATCACCATCGCTCTAATTTCTTGTTGTCAAGTTCAGCGAGTCAGTATGAACGCTGGAGCTCAGTCGTGTCGGACTGACTGTACGAACGGGGGAACGTCCGAATTCGTAGTCTTCACAAGGTGTGTTTAGTTGTGCTTTTTGTGTTTTCGAATCGTAAAGCGTAAAGGAGCCAAGATGCAAAACCAAGCAAGAACTACCTACGTATGCTAGTAAAGCTGATTTCTAACAATGTGTTTTGTCTATTAGCAGACCAGAACTATTCGGTAACTTGATGTTTTCGCCAGCTACAAAGATCCGAGCTCTCCAACGAGTGGGTGATGGATGCCGCCGTATGTCGAGTCAAGCGCCAGTGACTGTAAGTCGATGGAGGCGTAAACGACGCTTTCGATGCAATTTCGGTTCGTTTCGTGACCGTTGACCAGTGTCATCCACTTGTCATCTGCATTTATCCAACGGCCGAAGCCGTTTCTTAGAAACATGATCAAACGGTGAGATGCCAAGATATTTAGTAGCGACGTGTTAATAAATCAGTGTATTCGGTAACTCGCACAGCTTGGATCGAGGTTTATGGTTGTGACGTTGTTGACCGTTCCAACTTTATTTTCTCGACTTGCCGTCATTGTAGGTCAGCATCACTTGATTTCAGCTCCCCGTTACGTCTCAGGGCATGCCAATAAAATGTCAACTGAATTAGCCGTGGGTTGAGCAACTTTAATTGTGAGGAACGCGAATGAGCAATGGAAATTGTGGACCAAGATTTGCGAATTGGCGATTAGAGCGTAGAACGTGCAAATCCATTGTTTGCTCCGAGCATTGTTCTCTCTACGCGTTGGAATGGGTCCCAATCGTTTGAAAGTTTAGGAAACTATATGGTGCATGCTTTCCTAACGCTTTTAAAGCCATTTGGTGATTTGGTTTCAGATGAATCGAGACCAAAAGAAAAGAAGACCAACAACTGCTTTTTATCGACTGACTCTTTTTTCACTACAAAGACTCGCCAACGGTTGCCAGTGAGCATAGTTAGCCTTTGCGTCTGTGTCTCTGTAATGGAAGCTCCTACAAATATGCCTTCTGACGATGATTTGGATTCCGTGGATTCGAACGACGAGTACACGCCGCCAATGACAGACGACTCTAGTAAAGCAGATTCCTCGAAGCCCCCATTGCAAGCATACGAGAAGCCGAAGCAAGTTCGTAGTTGTGGTAAGTGCCTGAAATATCCGGTAAAAGGCATTTGTGTGGCATCATGAAGCCTTGCATGGCAGAAACGAAAACACCTAATTGTTGGAAGAGAACCTGCAAAACGATCGAGTATACCATCATTAATACTCGTATTCTGCTTTTTGCGTTGGCCGTATTGTTTATCCTGGTCTCACATTCGTCGTGTGAAGACCAACCACGAATCTACTTCGTTGAAGCCTCACACGGATCGATCCTCCCGATGCCAATATCAATCGTCTTACGTATTTCTATTGCATTGAAAACTAATCTTTTTTCCTTCGAAATTCTAGATCGATGCAAGATAAAGAAACGGAAATGCGACGGTCTCAAGCCTTGTTCAACATGTGAACGTGCTCAGAGTGATTGCACGTATGAAGTGATTCCTAAACGAAGAGGGCCCGCTCCAGGCTCTGTCGTTGCTCGTCGTAAGGACTCCATGGCGAACAATAAAGGCAAGGGTGATGAAACGCCAAAGAAAGCAACGGGTGTAGCAAAGGCAAGACTAGCTGCTATAAAGAAAGATGTCAGAGTAGAAGCTATAGTATCGACTCAGCCCGAATCGTCGCTGTATCGATTGGCCGTTGCTGAACTGCTGCCTCCGCCTATACCAGCCATACCTGACTGGGTTTATGAGGAATCGGCACAAGCTGGTAGAGCTCCCTACCTCTCAATGCAGTCTGGGTTGTTTGCTGAAGATACTGCATCGTTTGAGGATAGTTTTAATGGATTGACGAATAGTAATGATAGTCCGTCGGACTATGGGTCATCAGATCGTCTAGAAAATGAAAACACTGATAATGAGTCGTCGTCCCAAAGACACCCATCCGATACTGAGAACAATTCTATGTCTGTATCGTCCATGTCATCTAATGTAGCTACTCCGAAATCCGACATGTCGACACTCGATGACATACTCTCTTGGACTTTGACTCTAGAAAACCAACAACGTGCCGAGCAAGATCAATCGAATGGTAATCATAAGATGCCAGTACCCATGTCGGCCATATCAAACAATAGCAATAACAATGCCACGACACTGACGCAGCCTCGTAGCAAGAGTATCCCATTCCCCATGTCAACCCACGTAAAACAACCTAAAATCCCCAAGTCATTAAATGTCTCATCGGGATTTATACCGCCCGACTTTGCTGTATTAGGTCTTCCCCCATTACCGCCGTCGCTCTACTTGGTGCTATTCAAGAATTTCTTCATATACTTCCACCCGGTTTTTCCCATACTCGATGAACCTGCTCTGCTCAACACTATCTTACCAACTATATCACCAAAGACCAATCCAGCATTAATAGCAGCTATATGTGCCATCGGAGCAACATACTCCAGACATCCAGCCTTGTCTGATGGAGGTGGGCGGAAGTGGTGTGCTGTATTCGAAGATATAGCTCGTGAGCGAGAACGTAATATGCCACCCGGACAATGGAGTGATTTGTCGATTTGTCAAACGAGATTGTTACTGAGTGTGTTTGAAGTGGGATCTGATGCATCCCATCAGTCCGCAACTTGGACTTGTAAGTCATCGTCATCGCGTTGTCCTTGAAACGGAAATGCTTTGAACTGCCACCAACTGACTAAATCCGTTTTCTAGCTATGGGAACATACTTGGCCAACGAATTTGAGGAAGATCGTTTATCACCCTTACGGCATGGCATACCTAGTTTGCTTGGAGACGCACCTATACTCCCTAGTCAAAGACAGAGGCAAGTTCGTGCCACAAGATTGATCATTGTTTTTTTGCGACAACGCCGCGTGATCCCCCTTTCTAACACTTTGTCTGTAGGGCTTGGTGGTTGTCGTTGTTTTTAGAACTTCATGGGTGTATGGCAGCAGGTCTTGTCCCGTCACTAAATGAGATGTTGTACTCTACGACGCCGGCCTTGACGCCACCAACAACAGCAGTCATGCCATCCGATCCTACGTCACCTTGGTGTCATGCCCTTAGTCAATTTGATGCTCAAACAGTCTTTGATTTTGGAGCTATGGCATGGACTGATAAAATCATGTCAAATATACCGCAAACTCTAGATGGTCGTAGTGTAATCTCCGATGGAACAGAAACGCAAGCGCTAGTGCAACTAGTCTTCTTGGGACGACGGGTATTGAGACTAGCACGAGTAATGTCTCCTCCATCACCGCCAAAGGATAATAGCAACGACGTTGATTCGCCGCCCGACAGTAATAGACCGGCTCCGCCACCTATGAATGTACTGCTCATGGACATTGTGATGCTTCATGACGCACTCATCCGATATTATGATGCTTTGCCAAACAGTCTGAAACTCTTCCCTAACTTGCAAGTACTCACAACGCCAGGAAGACTATGGTATCTGGAGAGCTCAGGGACACGGCCAAGTCCTGCCGCTGTTGCTATAAATATAATCTTCTTTGCCATGATTGGAGTATTGCACCAACGCGGGGCTTCAGAATCACCATCCTCGACTACTCCACTTCCATCTGCCATTCCCAATAATATAGGTACCGATAATTCTCTACCGAGCTCGTCATCATCGGCATCACCAGTCCCTTCGATGAACTCGGAAAGTAGCGTAGAGGGATCCGACAAGATCTTTAAAGTAATAGTTCCTCATCCATTATACCAATATCAGCCCGTTGTAGAAATGTTGACTCCCACCGATATGGTGGTCATGGCATATCGCGCACACTGTCACATATTACACCGTGTGTACAACAATACTCTTCCATCTCTATCCGCAGCACCACCACCAGAACTCGTATCAACACCATTTTTGCAGACCTTCCTTTTGCCGCCTGCTGCAGCTTTATTGTCTTTAAGTCGATACTCTAGGGTAATGGTGAATGGACTAGATCCCTGGAATGTGTTTGGGACCGTAACCCATGTAAATAGTGATGTAGGAAGTGGCCCCGGCAGCACTGGTAGTAATGGAAGTGTCCCTGGCAGTGGTGGATCAACATCAGATCCACAAGCTCCTTCATCAGTATTCTCCAAGATGCCTGCTAGCACCAGTAGCAATAGTGCCCTTCGAAGCATGCTTACGACACCGCTGAATCAAGCCACTGGCAGTAGTGTTCCTGTACGAAGTACCCCCTTAATTGGTAACTCAGGACCGATATTAGGTGGATATGGTGGCAACGAAGAAGTAGAACCATTAACAGCTATATTGATTCCAGCTCTTGAAGATGCTGGACGTGTATGGCCAATAGCTAGCACTTATGCTCAAAACTTGCGGGCTGTAGGATTGTCTGTTAGAGATCGACTGGCGCCTCCATCTCATCCATCTGTATTTGCTAATGCTTGGGATGCACTGGCACATCTCGATGACGACGACGAAGAGATGGAGGATTTGGGTATTGCTGCTGGCGGAGAGCTTGGAGGTGAAGTGTTAACCGGTGCCATCGGCTTTCCCTCATCTTGGCAGATAGGAGGTGGTGGGATGAATGGTGGTGCGATGAATGGCGCTATGATGGGTGGTGGTGGAATGAGTGGCGGTATGGGCGGAATGATGATGTCTGGCATGGGCGCTTCACCACCATTTTAAAGAATCCTATTGGGATGAGAAACGGAATGTTTCATGGATAGGAGGAAATTAATATGATCACGTCAGGATGAAAAGGATGGAGAGCAATTGAATATCAAAACGATGTAAAAAACCGCCTGAACTTTTTAGTGTTTGTTGTCTGTAAGCTATCAAGTAACTTTTGAGTCTTTCATATTTTATAAACCTCTTTAGCTTAAAATCATGGTTCAAAGCGTATTAAAATGCGAACGCAGACAAGCTGAGCTTTGGAGCTATATAAATGTCTTCGTGCTCCTGTTTCTGTTGATCGTGGTCCAAACATTTTTTCGAAACTAAGTAGACACCATGATCAATCCCCCAAGACGAGTGCCAAAGAGCGCACAGTATGATGATGATGGGCCTCCATCGTATGACGAGTCTTCAGCTGCTATGAAAGTAGATGATGCCGTAACTCCTGGGACGATCGTGACTCCTGGGACAGTCATAACCAAGGATTCTGGTTATATGAGGTGAGAGCGAGCTACTTCGCGATGCATTGACCATAAGTAGATTGACGGGATTCGTGGTCTCCTCTTCTCTCGTCACTTAATGTAGAGGTCATGGAACTTATGTGGATCAAGACAAGCTTGTTGCATCTGCTGCTGGGATTGTCGAGAGAGTTAATAAGCTTATATCCGTACGCCCGTTGCAATCCAGGTATACAAATTGATCTGCTGTGGAGTCGAGCCTGTTTAAGGAACCGCATCTGCTCTTCGAGAACCAAGTTTAACACAAAGGAAAAAATCACACGTTTAGGTACAATCCTCAAGTTGGGGATGTGGTTGTTGGACGTATTACTGATGTAAGCTCAATTATCTACAGCTTAGATTACTTTCTTTTTTGATCTCATCCGAGTCAACTACAAAGGTACAATCAAAACGATGGAAGGTTGATATTGGTGCTCATCTTGACGCCATGCTGCTATTATCATCTATTACACTACCGGGAGGTGTTCAAAGAAGGATATCAGATAATGATGAATTGCAAATGAGGACGTATCTTGCTGAAGGAGATCTAGTCTGTGTAGGTTATGCAACGCAGAGCCTGCCCCTTTTTTTAATCTCAACGACTTCTCCATTTCATTTTATGCAACCAGGCCGAGATACAACAATTATCACATGATGGAGCTGTCTCGTTGCAAACAAGGAGTGTCAAGTACGGAAAGGTAGGTGACAATTGATACATCCCTTTCTTGCGCCATGCCTCGCTCTACACCAGACACTCATCATTCTTATCTAGCTTCGTAATGGGTCACTAGTCAGAGTTTCATCAAGCAATATCAAACGTTCCAAATCTCATTTCGTCACTCTGTCTTCTGGTGTTGACGTGATTTTGGGTGTGAATGGGTTTATATGGGTTTGCAAACATGTAACCTCTGCAGCTGATTCTTCTGCACAGGCTGATGAAATGTGGTCAAATCAGAATGAGGTAAACAAACCCATGGGATAGCTTGCGAAAAGAAGCTTGCATGAAATTCTCACGACATTTTTTGCCTAGCCAATAACGAACGATTTGCGATCCACCATTGCACGAATAACGAATTGTGTTACTGCTCTCAGCAAGTGCAAACATTCGATTAGTGACTCTATGCTCGCTTTTACATATGAGGCTTCCTTGAACTATTCGATACCAGAGTTGATTCAATCTGATGTTGCTGGGAATGTTGTCAAGATGGCAAGGCAGCAATTGCAGATGGCAATGGAATGAAGTGTTGGAATGAGGCTCAATATTGTATTATAGGCAAAATAGAGATGTGGTTTGCATGAGCTTTGGCAGTCTTTGCAGGGAGTTCCTTCATAGAAAGAGATAATACTATCGGCGTATCTAATCTTTCACCAGCTCGACCAGCTCTTAATTACGTCACTGTCGCGTCGCATTGGCGTCGCAGTTGGGCGATCTTCACCTTGACCTTAGAATCACATTTCGTGAACTGTGCATTACTAGGGGAAGCAGATTCAGCTAGAAAGAAACAGTAGACATTTAGATTCAAGAAACAATTTCATGTTAGTCTTTTACAAGAAGCATCACCTCGCACTTGCTACATGTTATTCAGACAGGCGATGTCAAGCTAACCAAAAACGCCAACAATAGACTTCCTCGGTTCACCTCATTCAACAATGTCGAAATACCAGCGCCCTCTCATCTCATTATCGCCCTACTCTCCCACTCTCCTAAAACCAACAAAAACAATCGACATCAACATCAAAACGATGGCAACCATGATTGGATCAACATCAAGCCAAAGTAGGGAATTCCATTGGATTTGGGGAATTGAAGGATACTCAAAGTTGACTGAGAAACGATACGATGTTCGAATGTCATTACGGAAAGCTTCAGCATTTGTTACGGTGATTCTCGTCAAACAGTACAATTATTGTCTCCCTCTTTCGGATTCCAAGACGTGCCTCTCCGCTTGACAATCTTTACCGGAGGCAGCAAGGACGAGAGCTCGGGTATGTACAGAATATGAAGTAATGCGGATTTTACATTCGTCTAACCGCTTTGTGTTAGTTATCTGTCGCTCGGTAGGAGGCTTCAAACGCAGCGATGCATCTATTGCGTCTAAATACCCTTCAATCTTCAAGCAATCGAGTCCGTCTTGCACCAGGATCGTGAATTGGACCAACCTTACACGATAGAGAAAACTGTCTCGGTGCATGATCAACAAGGAATGCCGATCAAAATGAAGACATCAGCACTCACATTCTCTCGCAGCCATGGTAAAATCCTAGCATTTTGTTGATTTTTAATATAAAGGATCTAACGTCCACTTTTCATTGCTGCGTGGTGTTTCGACAGTATGTGTGGACTATCGCCAAATCCTCCGTCCCAATCTCATAACTGGTCCCTTTAGAATTCGCTGCCAAGGGCTTTGTCGAAAACTGTCTAGCTGACGATGCTCTCACATTGGAAGTGGCATATGTAGACAGTTCTGTACGAAACAAACGTCAGAACGTGGTACGACCATCGTTATCGGAAGAACTCTTGTATCAGCCGGACATCTCAGATATTGATATCGGAACGGCTGAATCAGGTGAAATAATTCCAGCCCTTTCTTTCCTGCTCAAGCACGCATCTTCTGTAATTCGAGACATTGTCCTTCGAAATACCAGTGCTACTCAAACATCAACAAACGATAGTAATGGTCATCTTCGTCAAATCAAACTTGATCACTCACTCACATGTGTCAAGTCGATCTCGGCACGTACATATGGCAAGAAAATGTTCGTTTATTTCCCGAAGTTTCAAGTGCTGCTTTACGAGTACCGAGTTCTATGTTGATAGTGTTCCAGCATCGGTTTATAATAGTCACAGATTCTTCGATATCGGTACGAGTTTTGGCCAAGTCTTCGACCTTTTTAGCTTTGACCTGGCGGGCAGCCATGGTGACAGCACGTTGAGCTTCAGTAGTGAGAGTGGACATATCTACATCATCTTCGTCAGACTCGACATCCATGGAAGTTTGCTCCATGTCAATAGAAGCAAAATCATACAAGACATTCTCCAAACTAACATACAGCATTGACGGTGTAGCCAATATGAAGTCCTTCAAGCCTAGAGATAGCTCGACCGTTGGCCCAAGGTTCATCAAAGCGAGTCGTTGTGAGTCAACAGCATCTTCTGCTGCCACAGCATCATCATCAGTACTCGAAATCTCGTTATGATCTATATATAAGTATTCCAAGGACACGTGACCAGTCAAAGACTTCAACAACCCCATCAACCCGCCTAAATGGATGCCAGAGTCTTGATATATAGACACGTCGATCGATTCCACGTTTAAAGACTTCAGCCTTGGGGTAGGACCAGTTTTGACCAAATCGTGGAGACCCTGGGCGAGATAGAAGATATCTAGAGTGAATTTTTTTAAATTTGTTTAGAAAATGGATTCTCCTCGTATTGCATCGTTTTTATTCTTTTCAAATAAAAGTCGAAACGCATGTGATGACCAAACTGACCTAGTGTCCTTCATATGGAGATCTTCCAAGTATATACAGCGATGAGGACATAAACCAAATGTTTGGCCTGCCAATCCACCAACTGGAACATTGAACATTGTTCACTGTAAGATGAGTAATCTTAGTGGCAAGGGAGCTTCCGAGTAGTGATGAGATGACAGCAGAAAGCTCAATGGTATTTGATCCAGCCATAGCATCAGACATGTATATAGTCTAGTTGATAGGTGAACAGTCATGCTTGTGAGTTATGGTTTTGGAGTGCCTTGCTTTTCGTCAAAGATCATCAATCAACCCGTACGCTCCTAGTACTTTCTTAAGAAACCACTTCCAACCTCACAATTTTGTCACAAGAAACAACATTTTCAACGTGGCATCACTTACTTTAATGTCTGTGAACGTGGAGTCAATGGATTTCATAACGTGGTCAAAGTGCTTTCCACTCAACGTAATATCTTTAATAACTAGCGTATGGATTGAGTTGCATGCTGGGGCATGCGACTTGATCTGATCCACCCAGCAGTCCAAGATACGGCCATCGACATCATTATCAACTACTACATAATGATTAGGCAACACCAAACTAATCGTGCCAGTATCTACATTGACAAGTGACTTGGCAGCATTCTCGATGGATGCAAGTTGCTGAGGATCAGTAGCTCGAAGGATTGACATCTGAAGAGTAGCCCAGTGATTCTTCGTTGTTGTTTTATAGATGTGGCTTGGTTTTATGTTTTTGGAAGTTTACAAGTTGACTAACTCTCACTTCGAAAGCTCAACACCTATTATCACACCAAACAAGGCACGAGAAGATCTGCTACGTGATTTTCCGTGTAGCACGAATAGTAGACCTCAAGCATCTTAACATTATTGGGCCATACAAACAATCTTTTTTGGCGAGCGAATATAAGCAGCAACATCTTGACGAGTATTCTGACATAAAAGTTCATGATTGAATACAAGCAGCAGAATTTTGACGAGTGTTCAGAGATAAATGTTCATAATAATGTATAGTACTATTCATAATGGCACTGATAAATCTATCTGATCGAGTGGTGCAACGACACTCGACAATAGTACATGAGTGTTTGATTCATCCCAGTGAATCAATGAAGAGCGATAGACTATATGAAGATGAATGACCTGTTAGTGACACCTATCTCAGAACTTTCTACTTCAAGATCAATCCATGCAAAAGTGCGACAGATCATCATCACAACCAAAAACCTGACACTTACTTAAACTCCAAACATACGGCAGAAAAAAGAGTGAAAACTCTTGCTCTTCTTCGTATTGAAACTTGAGCTCCTCGAATGCTCTGAGCTTAGTGCCTTGCCATGTCTTGGCAGCACGCTCAATCACTTGTAGCACTTCATCGGAAGTAGGACTTCGCAAACCAGCTTCACTAAGCTTGGCTTGAAAGTGCGATACAACCTATCAATCAATAATGGTGAGCTTCTTTCATTTTTTTGCTCTCTTCCAAACTTCATAATCACCAAACCAAACCTACCGTATTTATATTCTCAACCAGTTCAGCAAATCGAGGCTCAGTTTCAATACGAGCGAACATGTCTCGTCGATGCAATAAAGCATATACCAACTGAGGATTATGTTGGAGTGTATGGGTCATTACTGAGTTTATTATCTCCAGTATCAGAGCTATAACATCACTATAGACCTTGCAATCGACGGAATTTGGAGCTGGCTGTCGAGATGTAAAGTAGTAGAGAAAATGAATGCTATTAGTTCAAGTAAATGAGGACAGATTCACTGATTTTTGCATACCCCAAGTATTGGCGTCATAATAGACATGGGTGTCGTTGGTGTCTGAGCACCGTATACAGGCGGCAGACCACCCATAAGCTTGCCATATCTCCTTGTGACCAGGTCCAATAGATTTATTAGCCGTGAGGCAACCACAGAATGCATTCCAGCGGTCTTGCTGCTCATGTTGGCTAATGCTGCGAGGCAGTTTGTATGGAAGTAGTGGTCCTAAATAGAGAATAATTGAAGATTGGTTTTTGAATTTAGAGAACCAGGCAGCAAAAAAAGATCACCCTGTGATGAGACAGATTAACCTGAATCGTCTTCACCAATATTAATGTCGTGAAGCCTGCCAGTGAGATCGACTTGATGATTCGATCAGCGTACCAAGGCGGTGGTGTGATCATTATTCGTTGGAGGTTTTCGTTGTAGGTGTCGTCTTGCGTCAGCAAGAGAATCACTATAAGCAACACATATAGTTGCGAATACCTGGTCTTGACTTCCAGGGTATCGTGTATATGTTTCAGGATTGGTAATACCTGACAATTAAATCGAACATCATGTAAGCTTTGACGTCACCAGCGTTTGTGTCAAGACACACAAACTTACCAATCCATCAACATCAGTCCTGCACAGTATGTAGACTCTGAATGCGTCATTCTTCAGCATCAGCAGATACAAAAGCAATGACGTCTCTTCAGATGGTATCGTGCTAAAGCCAGGACAAATTGTGAGTAAACATACCAGCAAAAGAAGACGAGCATAAGGTATTCACCTGCAGATCTGATCGTAGACCACTCTGAATGACACCTTGGCTGCCATATCTTTAGCTGGAGATGACGGTGCTTCAATATCCTTGGACGGTTTTGCTAAAATGTTTTTAGAAGAAAAAAATAACGCAGTTAAGTTTCGAGCTTTACCTTCCAAGTCTTCGAACTCTCCAATAGCACGTCTGAAAGCATTGCCATAATGCTTTGGATACTGATTTGCTAGTATCAGAAATACTAAAACGCTCTTCTCTGCGATTGGTGATGCGGCAGTAGGATTCTGCTTGTCGTTGTTGAAGAGATATGAATAGGCAGAGTATAATACACCTATTTCGAAATACATTAGAATTTTTTTGTGCTATATTGCGTCCTTGAAGCACTCACCACCTAGCAATGATGGCCGTTGAGGCTGCTTGACGAAATTCAATAGCAGAGCAGCTATCAAATCATTGGCGAGATAACTAAGCACGGAGAGAATGAGACCGTGAGCTAAGAGAAAGGCCTCAGTGTTCTTCTTGCAGCACATCTCCTACCCAAATCTCTCAAACAAGACATCCAAGAAGTAGTTATCAGCGACCGTCTGATCGGATGGATGTTGTAATTGCGATGCGCACATCACAATTAGCAGATTCAACGATTCGAGGTATATTTCGTAGGAAGATAGAGGGCTAATATTTTTTTGGTGTGAGAATTCATGAGGGGGAAAAAGGTTTACAAATGATTTTGTACCTGTATCCAGCGTATATAATTACATTCAGTACTTCTTCAAGCAGAAGTTCAGCTCTTGGATTTGGATCTAGTGCGTATGGAAAGAGCATGTTTTAATAAACGTTTGCAAAAAAAACCCAAACAAGTGATTTGCACTATACCTATAACGACATCAGGATCAACATCCATTTTACTGGCACCTAATCCTTCCACCGCTTCATGTAACGAGGACGGAGAGCTCCTTGTCTGTGATGAAGCATCACTGTCAGGAGGCAGTCGGTCGTCTATATCAATACGAGTCGTTAGTACTCTTTTTTCGTCCTTAAGCCCCACGCCACAACTACTTGAACCTACTTTCAAACATATCATGTATCTGTGGGTACGACAGATTATCCACAAACGTCTTTATGAATATCCTGCACAGAAACATGGCGTTCTGGCATTCGACCGGCCATTCACTGTCATAGGCGACATTCCTCATGAATCTCAACTGAGATAATAGATATAATAGAAGGGTATTAAAGTTTTTCGTAGATGAATTATTCCTAACTACGAGAGCCAAGAAAGTTGGGGCAGTCAGAGACTCCAATCTGCAACATATGTTCAAAACCCAACACACATACTCAACGCTTGACCAAGCGGAATAGTAGCCATTTCCAACTCTATGGCCTGTTCCTGACGCGAGAATATGGCATCAAACTTGTCCTGGAAAAGAGCTTCCCAGATAGGACTGTCTAATGACGGGTAGCTCCTTGTTGACGTAATTTCTCTCCTAGTAATCAGTGCGTCAGATCACGCTCTACATAAAATCAAGATACAGAGCGAGCACTTACAAGGCAGCCAGCTGCGACACTGAGAAGAATCTCTGGACACGTTTACTCGGCGATGTCGGTGACGATTTCGTATAATTTATAGGCGAGAGAGGTGGGAGAGTGACTGCTAAACTATTAATATTAGTGGCCCTGGTAGTGGAGGAGCCTTGATGTTGCTGGCTCACGCTCACAGGATTCTCGACGTTGACTTTTTCGTGGTTGATGTCGAACGTTTTGATGGATTCCGGCCTATCTTCTTCTAATTCTATAGCACCTATGGGCTTGTCTATAGTAGCAGCAGACTGCTCTGCAGTCGCTAGTGCCAGTGCCGGCCCAATATTAGCTGTATTTGACGTAGGTGATGTTGGGAGGGTATTATTGATTTGGGAAGGAGGAGGAGGTGTGGATGCAGGATGAGCGAGCTGTAGTCTGGCCAGTTCTGTATATGCAGACTGGTCTCGCAACCAGTCTTTTCTTGTTGAGTCTAAGGAATCTATAATGTTATACTGTGCTGATGCTGTTGATGCTTGAGCCTCCGATGCAATCACACTGAACGACCTGGTTTGAAAACCCGATAGATTATATATAATAGAGTCCAAATATTGATAAAACGTATTCTAGAAACTATCTACATGAAGGATCTAACGTGATCTACAAGATTTACGCGAAGCAAATGAACCGGACCATCGACATCACTTGCTCGAGATTCTCTGAAACTATAGCAGATGGTTCAGTTCGAGCATCCGAAGTCTTCTGGATACTCTTCAATGCATGGAAAACGGTAGCATGTATCTAAGTTAACAAGGGAACATCGTCAGCAAAAAACAAATTGCGCCAAGCTATGCAATGAGCAGCTTACCTGAGGTCCATTACTATCATCAATAGTAACCTTGGTCTCTTCGGTGACTTCATTTGTCACAAATCCAACCTTTTTGTAGATCTCTCCAACTTGTACTTGGGCATCAAAGAAGACATGAGTCCATCCAGCCTATTTGAGATGCAAAGGTTGTTCATTCGTCAAAGCAACAAAAAGGGAGTATATGAATTGAATGGCACACACGTACCTCTTCATCTGCTGTAGCGTCAGCCTGACGAACCTGGAAGGTAACCTTGGAGCTGCCAATCTTCTTGTTGCTGGGGCTGGATCTAAACTGCATTCCAGCAGCCCAGAATGGAATGCCTGAGATACATGAATCCTCGGCAGCAGGATTCTAAACAATTCGGTAAGATGGTGTCATTTCAAAGTCTTAAATGCTCTCTCTCTCTCTCTCTGCCAAGACGTTTGAATCTTGAACCAAGGATAGGGCGCCATATTACCTTCAGCACAACCCCGTCCAGCTCTAAACCATTCACTTCTCGAGGTCCAATAAAGTTAAGTCCAGAATGAGCCAGCCTCTAAATCCAATGGGGAAAGAAATGTAAGTTTCACATTCGCTCTCGTTCTCTCAACCAAAAAAGGCGTACCCTGAGACGCAACGATGGCGTCGTCTGACTACTAGAGACATGAGTCTCTGGTTTAAGAATGGAACAATCTCGTTCAGTAATCTCTAACAGCAGAGTATGCTGCCGTCCAACGACTTCGACAAGAACTCCTGTATCTGTTGGTTTTATTGACCAGCTCGTCAAAGGATATTCAGGAGGTGTCGTCTACGAGTTGTGTACACATGTGGGGGTTTTTTGTTAGTTAAATCGATGTTTCAATTTTTTTTTATCAGACAAAACCGACAAGATGTTACCTGTATGATTGCAGTCGGTCTTAAATAACACGTCTTGAAGGTCACTTGTTCTAATTCTGATAAAAACAAAGAGAGCAAAATGTTTAGATGCCTGAGCTGCCTGGCTAAAAAAACTCAGCAGGCGGCCTTGAACACACCTGGTTCAAAGAGGACATCTCGTATCCCATCAGAAGTCCACGCATTTGTCTCTGAATTCCAATTCATGATAGTGGCATTCTGGAGTGATGCGATTGTAGGTGACAGCTTCAGAGTAACCGTTACATCCACATCAGAATCCTCTCCTTCAGGCACCGTTTCAGCTGGATCAACAGTAAACGGATATGACACACGTCGAAGGTATTTGTTTTGTGGTGTTAATACTAGAAAGAGTATAAGCAACATGTTTGTCCCGTTGTCAGCAAAAAAACTATAGGAAGTCCATCTCTCACTTTTTCGAAGAGTCCATCTCTCAGATTTAGTTGGCCATTCTGGCAATTCAACTAAATCCATATGCAGCACACCCCCGATGACTGTCAAGTGTGTCCTGACAGTATCCTTGAAACGACATGCTGCTGTCGACCCAGTTTCATATAGGAGTCGCATACCGACACCTGCCAAAACCAGTGCTTTGGGAAGTGAAATGTGTATGCCTTGCTCCACAAAATCGATAGTTTTGTGCCTGAATTGTCGTAAGATGTGTGAGCCATATGAACAAAAAAACCTCAACGGGTATAATGAGCAGATGGTACCGCTACTGTTCGACCGTCGTTTGATCTTTACCTTGGGTTCTTTGTCAGATTAGCCCATAGACAATGTTTGAACTCTTGAAATGATTTAGAGCATGTGAAGTTCTCTGATGTGTCTTCCACCATTTGGTCCATGTACTAGGTGGAAAGCACAAAGAGAGACAATGAGAGGCGTTGTCCATGATCGCCAAGTCGGAGAGTGTTAAGTACCTGAAGTATACGAGCACTAGCACTCTCAAACTGTAAATATATCGTCTTCCGTAACAGTATTAACTGTTCCAGAAGTCGTTCTCTCTCTTTCTGAATCTGACCTAATCGTGAATTCATGGTCGCCTCCAGTTCTTCACAGCACTAACGTCAGAAAAGATCCTTTAACCACAAGGTTCGTACTACATTATGCTCGTATTTATTATACCTCGTCAGCTTGGTTGATAATGGGTACCAGTGTATCAAGTGATGGATCATCAGATGGAAAACTCGTCTCGGCGAGTATATTAATGTATGTGTTGACTTCGTTTTCCTTGTCACAGTCCGGGATCTTTGTGCATTTGACTAGATGGACCCACTAGGCAAGTGATGCAAGTTAGATCGACCAAAAAGCAGATGTAAAGACGGACGAATGATCCCAAACCAACCTCTGCATCCTTTCTCCTATTTTCTGACACCGACAGCACTTCAGCAGTACGAGAAGCAGTCAAGGCTTCTATTTCAGCCATTTCCTCGGCTAGACGTGAACCTTCCTTGTTGAAAACAGCCTCCGCTGCCTCGCGTTCCTTTCGTTCCCGATCTTCCTTGTCGCGTCTACGAGATTCGGCGAGACGTTGCTCTGAATATACAGAAAATAATAAATAAATTCGTTTCCAGTTGAAGTGGTTTGTATGATGTGTATGTCTCATCGAATTGACGACGTGATTTTGCATTGATGTCCTTTACCTTCATCAGCCAAACGTTGCTGTTCTGCTAACTCAGCCTCTAATTATGAAAGGAGAATGGTGTCAATGAGCAGTTACAATTGCATTGGATGTATATATCTTATAAACCTTTCTTCATTTCCTTGTCCTTCTTTGCCTTGTCCTTGTCATTTTTCTTTGCAGACATTGTTTACGTAGTTCTATCCACCGACAGGCACAGATATAACGTCTATTGTAATATTTCGAGTATTTTATAGCTGATCCAATCAATTAAATGTCCCTTTAAATACGCGGTTTCGGTATAGATCGATTGTGAATATTTGTGTGAAGGACGAAGAGAGTTTCAGCGAGTAATGTGAGGTGTTTTGGATAGAAAGACGCGCATATACATTACTATGACACAGTAATAATGGGATTGTTTGGCCTTTGGAACCGACCCTGGGATCTAAAACGTTCAATTTTCATCTTACGAGGTGAATTCGACACTTTTGAGCCGTGGTAGTAACACTTTATCGGCATTATCAACTAAAATCACGAAAATGTGAATCATGCAATCATGAAAATCTCGTTCAAGCATAAACAGTGCCTCCTTGACCTGTCTTTCATACATTCGTGAACTCCTGCTTTTGCTGTCGATTCATTGAGCTGAGGACTTGAGTTTGATGGCAGACTCCACACAAAGGTAAATTAAACATTCTTTGTCGTGATCTTCGATATTTTACTCATTTGTCTCCTATGTTTCCATTAGAAAAAAGCTGCCACAACAACAACTATACGTTCCCAAACATCGACGAGCAGAGAATGCAGGAGCTAGTGACTCAAGCAAAGAAGAAGAAGGGCATATATCCGAGCATCAGCGTCAAGAACAGGCTGACGCTTGGATCAACGATACAAATGTAATGTGAAAGCATCTATTTGAGCAACATCAAAACTGACCACACACATTTTGAACACTATTACTATACAGGTATCACAATCATCCAAAGATGTATCTCAGCCGAATAGTAACGGAATCGTTCGTAAAGGAAGAGGTCAATTCACTGTAGAACGAGCGGTTGTTGCTACTCCCGAGGAATCACGACGACAGAGACGAGAACAAATGATGACAAAAGTATACCCTAATAAGCCATCTTCTCCCTCTCAACCTCAAACACCAGCATCTAGTAGTATACCACCTTCAACGCCATCGAGACCTATAACGGAACGGTTAGTATACCCACCACCATCCCAACATAATATACAGCGATCGGCATCGTCAGCATTGCCAACCCAAACTAGTATAGAAAGGTCGATATCGCCATCTACACAAAGTACAGAAAGGCCGATAGCATTAGCATCCTCAACAACAATAGCACCATCAACCAGAGCACCTGCAACAGTAATAGCAGCAACCACTGCGGCAGCGCCTGCAACAACAACAGCAGGAGCAGCAGAAACAAAGATTTGGACGCCTTCAACTTCAAGACCCAAAAAATTTGCATGGGAAAAGGACGATGATCCTGTAATAGAAAAGCTTGCATACAATCTTAATAGCATTCACGTTAATGACGACAAGCCAATAGCATCAGCAACTGCCTCATCCTCAGACCAAGATACATACGTGAATGGTCTTACAACAGCAACAGAGTCTACTACTAGTAGTAATAGCATGCAGGAATCGAGCAGGACTGTCGAGTCTGTAGAATCCAACCCCAAGGTAATCAAATCCGGCTTGGATGATTTAGAAAAACCGATGAAATCTAGAGAGGAGGTTGCTGCAGTAGCTGCTGCCGGTAATCTTCGATGGGATGATGAGTCACTGGATGATGTACCGTCGAGGAGTGCTTATGGAGCCGAAAGGGAATTGTTGAGTAAGTCCCTTGACATACAGAGGGAAAGTCGTTTGCTCTTCTAGCCGTCAAACTGACCCCTCTGTCCTCTCCAAACTATTAGCTGGCCAAGTGTTAGAATGTGTCGGCCTTCCAGATGAATGGACTACGAAAGACATTGTCAATGTCTTTTCGAAATACAAAGACCAAGTCTACATTCAATGGAGGTTTCCTGATCGAGCCTTGGTTGCTTTTGATTCTTCAAACACCACTAAAGCTGCTTATGCTACTGTCTGCATGAATCGGAACTTCAAGGTATTTAACGACAGTTTCGATCCGCAAAAAAAGGTCGAATGAAAGATATGACAATGCATGCTCAATCTTGCATTCTCTGCGATTTTTAGGTGCAGGAATATACAGGAGAATCAGATTCGCTGTGGTCGGACGAGCCTATGGAATATAGACGATCTAAACCTGCTGCCACAAGTATGTATCGTGTCTCTGAAGATGAATGAGAAAAGAAGGTCAGGTCAAAGGATAGAAACCACTAACGTTGATCTTCTTTTTCTTCCTCCAGATCTCGTAGCAAAGAGACTCGTAGCTGGTGCACTTGGTATACGTATGACGGCAAGTCAGTTGGAACTGGCTGAACGTGAGAAGCTTGAAGCTGCTCGAGGTAGCTGTCAGTGATTATCCTCCAGTGAGTTCAGTTTTTTTAACCCTCCCTCGTTGATTTATTTAGCCAGCAAGATGGAGCAACAAGGGCGTAGTAGAGATATTCCTGATTCGTCTTCTTAATGCTGCCTAAGGTCTTCGTAACTTAACTGTAATCACCACTGATTTTGTACTTTATTATCAAGTTTCAACATACTTTAAGATATATTGCATCGATCCATATGGATGTCATCGTTAAATACGCGTATTAAATGAAGTCTCAGCGTGTTTTCTGTGCATTAGAGTTTGCCCAGTCACTACCTTGGTCACTACATTCAGCACTTGTACTCCTTCTCAAAAACCATCACCACCAAACGAACGAAGCAAACCAACTAGAAGCAAACGAGGAGAGAATACAAAGAAGGCAACTACATCCACGCTTCCATTCGCTTACAACAAATCATCCTACAGCAATGGCCTCCAACCAACAGCAAGATCAAAGCACATCCTCCAGCATTGCTGCTGCTGCCGAAGGAATAAACATGACAAACCCACCAACTACTACCATACCATCTTCCAATCCATTTACTACTGCTCCAATGAAAGGTCCATTGGCTAAATTCCAACTGGGCAAAGCGAATGGGTATGTGTGTGTACTTGAAATCAAACATTTGATGACATTTGTGGAAATGTGTGTTTTGGGCAGTGGAGGTTGATCTGGAGGGGTTTTGCAATGGAAGATGTATATGAATGGATGTGTTGTAATGTGGTACTATTGATCTGATACTTTGCTTACTGCTCTGACTGCACTTTTTCATGGTTTTATATAGTGTTATTCGCAGCCCAACAGACAATTTGATGTCACCCGTTACCAAGAAGGTGGAAGAGAAACGAAAGAATTTGTTGACAAAGTAAGTTACTGGCTTCGTATAAAGAGTCTCTTTTGCATTTAAATATGGTACTGAGATCAACCCAATATGGCCCACCTAACACGACTTTTTTGCTATGCAACTATAGGATTCAGCCAAAATCATTGACAGCTCAATTACAATCCGCCGAAACTCCAGACAAGGCGTAAACAGATGACATTTTATTACACGTGTTGCTGTGTCGATCATTTTGAGAGGGCGAGTGAGGTGACAGGAAGGAGAGGAGGGTGCTTAAGGGAAGGAATGGGTTAGATTTTTGTTTTCTCATATACACATTGTCATAAAATGCCGAATGTGGTACCGCTGTAAAATATATAAAAAGGGCAAATAGTATGACATTAAAAAACGTAGTGCCATATAAGACATCAAAAAACGTAGTGCATCCCTTCCTCTTTGCTCCAAGCCTTTTTCGCTAATTCTCACGCTCGCTCACATGTCAACTTTGAAGTAATAATGATCGAATGTGTATTAAACGGGAAGAGTGTGAAATACTACAAGCCAAGTGAGTGTATGATGAAGAAGTAACTTTACAAAAGATTCTTTCGAATAAAGTCAGAAACAAAGTCAAACACGACCAATAGGATCCCACCTCCAGGACCCAGCCTGAGCACTAATGTGAAATGAAAGAGTCAGTGGTCTAAGATACCCAAGTTCACATGAAGCATTATTTTACCTTTTGGAACAAAGCCCTTGTACAAGGCCTTGAAACCTTCTTCACGCACTATGATCCCTAGTGCGGGTATTCCCCAATTGTATTTGACTGCTTTGCCTGGTCCTTGATTCTATTGTTCACATGTAGATGATGAGCAAACTGCAATGGCATATGGCGAGCGAAATTAATTTTCTTCTTTTGTACCTGGACTCTAGACTTGACCACATCAAATGGTGTATTGAGTATGGTACCAATAGTACCACCAATGGAACCTGTAGAAAAAGTAGAGGAAAACGTATGAGCTTAACGTGATATATTCAAGTATCCTTGAGATTCCACGCAGCACCTACCAGCCACGAAATTGTTCACCAAAGTTCCTTGTTTAGATTCTGCTTTTGGTAGTAATCCTCTGACATAGTTGATACTGCCAAAGTATCCTCCATTCCATAAAGCGTGACGCCATAAGGTTGCTTCAAGACCCTTCCAGAAGCCCAGGAAACCTGTTTGAGTGTTAGGAACTATTTTGCGTCAGTTTTTGGTAGATACTGCATTTTGTACCTTCTTCTGCAAAAATCTTGGCGACAGCATCTGTTGTATTCTTGTATTTGCCAGCCTAAAAGTTTGGAAAAGAGAGCTTCGTGAGAAAAATGAAAATGCGCTAAGGCAAAAAAGTGGACTGCGAAGTTTTCAATAGCCTCGGAGTTGCGACCACTAGCGACACTCAGCACAAAAAACGCTACAACGTACATTGTTCTTATCTTGTAACCTAATCTTGACCAAATCAAACGACACGACAACCATAGCCTCTGTACATCCAGCACTTATACCAGTTGCAATAGCCATTGCTTGTCCTGGCTTCATACCGAAATGTTCCTTGTATAGCTGACCGTATTTTTCATTTGCTCCAAACTGTTGTTCGCGATAAGATGAGTATGAACGTGATCAAAAAAGATCTAAGACTGCGATATGTGCATTGTTTTGTACCTTAATTGCTCTTTTCGGGGCTTCAACCATGATGGGAGGGATGATTCCACGGTACAAGACACCAAACCCTTCATTCTTCACCATGGTGCTGAATGCATCAGCGATCGATTTGTATCCTTCTGGTCCAACTTGTAGTTGGAATCGTGTCTTGACGACTATAATTGATCACACATGTGTCAGGGCTTCGAATGTAGCCCATACGGAGAGGTTACTTTCAAATGCTCACCATCAAGTGGATACATGCTTCAAAATGAGAGTTCGTGGTTAGACATGAAACTAAAACATGTTTTTTTTGTGTCTTACGTGATAATCTCAGAAACACCAGCGATAGCACCTAAACCAGAATAAGAACCAGAATCAGATCAAAGGCCGCCTCATAACATTTACAGACAGTTTGGCAATATGCGGATCGTCAATTTGAGACTTTTTTCCGAAGCTTCTCCCAGATGTTTGATGTTCAACTTGACGAGCACATCAACACAAGGCCAAAGCTGACATTACCTGCAACCAAGTTCCAGTGCATAGGTAAAGGCTTTGGTGGTGCTAAAATTCGATAAAACTTGTGAGCTACATTGCTTCAACGTTGTCAACATACAAGTTTCGGAGTTCATCAGAATCTTGAGCTCAAGTTTAATATGCGTGCGGTCGAAGATCTTTGAGCTGGCGTATAGGCTTACCTGCTACTTTAGCGTCTGCCATTGTCTTAATCTGGAGGAGGTTCACTAATGTTGCTGTTATCTATCAAAATGGACGTGTTTTCTGACAAAGACAAGCTTAGTTGGAAGTAAGTTTTTGCAACCAAGCGTTGAGGCACTAAAGAGGAGTTCAAATACGCACAAACACATTACATTTGAGTTATTATACGCGTGAAATCACGGTTGTTTCTGTCACAGTCAAGCGATCAAACGTGCAACAACCACACATAAACAATATACAAGGCCAAGCTGGTCTTTCTCTATTGCAGCATTGAAAATCCAGTCCGGCAATAAAATGGCATCTCCATTTCAGCCCACAAACACGTACATTGCAACCACCATTGCCAAATCCATCAGGTCATGTTCAGCAGCGACAGTTCAGCAGCGACAGTTCACCCCTTGTCTTCAAAATCACCAGCAGTTTCTCGTAATTTATAATGCTTTAGATCATTATCTTATGCTTTTAAACACGTAAGGGCGTGTTTATGCGGTCCAAACGGACGCTGTTCTTCACCTGTCGCACTTCAAGTTCTCCTTCCCAATGACAGTGCAGATCTTGCAGCAACAATCTCTTCATCGAAACCTCCAGTTTTCTTAGTCTTTACGATCAAGACCTATTTGGTAGGCTTGGGACTGGAAAAAAGATGAATGTGTTGTGGGCGATGACGTCCATTCCACAGTGAGGGTGAGATTAATGACCGTCCTCCACATCGAAGCAGGAGGGAAAGCAGCCAAAACCGATCGACATCGAGACAAAGCTCATCGCTAACGATATGGCGATATCGTACAAATGCTTTAGTAAACAAGCTGCAAAACTTACTACGGCTACTTGAATGTAGAGGAAATAATCTGGAAGCCGAAAGATTTCCATTCATGCACCTCCTCATTGAGCTTCGCGAGTGTGGTTCGACAAAATGTTCAAAATGTGTTGATGACGAGAAGCAGAGTGTTTAAAGTGAGATTTATACGCTTCAATAATTTGAGATCTATAAATGGCAAAAGATTCAATGTTCAAACACGCTCGATTGCGGAAAACTGTGAGTCGCTCAAACCAAATCCCTCCAAAAAACACATACATTACCAGAAGGAAAGGAAGATGAGTGACTTGAAGGGAGGAGAACTGCTGACTCTGCCAAAGGACGGCACCAAGTTTTATGTTAAAACCTGGAAAGTGAGTTTCGTTGGCTTTTAATGTCGTGACCATTTTGTGTGTTTTCTTTTGAATCTCTGTCCGTGAGGTTTGAGACTTGATATATTCTGACTGATTTTGGCCCATCAATTAGCGTACCGGAACTCCCATTGCTGTCGTCTACCACTTTCACGGAATGGGCGAGCACATTAATCGGTATGGTGAATTGAAAGTCTTGGAGAGGCAGGAGGCTTTATCTGACATGTCGCCCTAGATACGAGCACGTCTTTTCAGCATTTGCTCAAGCTGGATTCGAAGTCAAGGGGTTGGACTTCATGGGACATGGACGAACTCAAGTTAGTTCTCATCGCTCTGCTGTCTTGCTGTCAATTATGAATTGACCAAGGATTCTCTTAGGTCGTCAACAATTCAGTTAAAGGGGCGACTGACTTTGAAACAGTCTTTGCTCAAATGGACATGCTCGTGTTTGGAACTAAACACAATCTGCCAGTTTTCTTGATGGGTCACAGGTATCGAATGCATGATCTGGTTAACAATGCCTCGTTGTCATCAGCGCTTATACTTTACGCGACAGTTTGGGTGGATTGCTTGTTTTGGCTTATGCTCAATCGCGTGGGCCTCGAATTCCAAATCTTCGTGGTGTTATTTGTCAAGGTAAACATCAAGCGACTCAAATATTCAGCTTTGAGTTCAATATCAGTGTTTACTCAAGTTATTCAATCTTTCTCCTCATATCAGCACCCGCCCTCAAGGTCGTTCCACTACCACTCGGCATCTTAGCCAAAGCTCTAGGTGGAAACGTATTAAAACATTTGCAAGCTGCAAATGGTCTGGACCTTGCAGGACTCTCCACCGACCC
>NW_022158425.1:10623-23078 GCF_006535985.1 Synchytrium microbalum | reverse complement strand
GTATCATCAAGGATTATATTGACTGGATGACGAAACGTGCAAAACATCTCACTAGTAAACTGTAAGACATAGGTTTGAAATAAATTGTTTGTATTTTTGAACTCGCTGATTCTCTTTGGCTTCATGGTTGGGATGTTCTATGAAAGTACAGACCACAAATCCAGAAACATCCTTCTAGTTCGTCTTAGGATGAATTTGACTCCTTCAGCGACTTCAATCCATCCTCTACATCACTAAGACGAGAATGCATCGTTGAGAGAGGTTCCATCCGTTCTACCATAGCATCGAGACGAGATCTCGACTCCAACAAAGACTTGGTTCGTTCTTCGACTATTTGAAGACGAGACAGACCACTATTATGTGGCATTACTATTTCATCCATGCCATGATTTGACATATTAGAGGCTGTAGTTGGAACTTCGAATTCAACACCATTAGATTGACTGCTCATACTGCTGTCTCCTTCTTCAGCAATACATACAGCAGAATCCAATGATGATTTCGTTGAAATAGTCTGGAATGGATCCTTCCAATCCACGCCCAAGTCCATAAGATTGTCGGCTGATGCTGAACATTCGGGTTGTTGCTGAAGTGATGAAGTCCTTTGGGGAGTATCTACGAGATCATCTGTATATCGAGTACTATCATAGGGACCATTTGTTGATGGTTCTGTTAGATTAATTTCAGAGAAACCATTTGGCTGCCTGTAACTGTTTTGCTTTGTGGTGCATGTGTAGGAAGCAATCCTGGCGGCGGTGGTGAACGACTATGGTTTTTACGAGTGGAGGACTAGATCGAGGCCGATTCTACCATTATTCCTGTGGCGCCAGAGGATGGAGAGTGCTGTTATCTTGTGTCTAGAAGAAGGCTGGCAGAGTTGGGTGCGAGGAATGGCCTTGTGCATCTTAAAATGAATGAAAATGACCACCTATGGCAAGAAAGACAGTCAAAAAAAACCTTGTTTAAAAGGTTGTAGAATCACTCCAGACATACCAGTTGAATAGTGAACGGCGTCTCCTACCATACTTTGAGCCCAAGTTGACATCCCACCTTGATAACTGCAAAGATTACACGTACTGAATTCTACTGAATATGAGTCCTCTCGAATCTTGAAACGGACGGACAAAACATTTGCGTTTGGAGATGTCACCTTCCAGAGATCGAGAGGAAAGAAATGTCATCACAATAAAATTTATGTTACATCTTGCAACCTCTCAATCGTCTTTCGCCGGAAGGGAGGTCAGCACGTCGATAGGGAGGTCGGCACAGAAAGGCGACCCTTCACTAGCCACCTAACTATTGAATGGTTACTTTTTTTCCACACATTCTTGACCGCTGGATTATAATGCGAAATTATGCGCTTGAAGATTCACAGTTGTAGATATTGGGAAAACACATGACCCACATGCTGCACCTTCGTACGCTCTCCCCCTCTCAATTTTCGCTGGGATTGAGAATCCAAAATATCGCGACAAGGCACAAGATCTTCTTTGCAAACAGTGGCGCACAGTATTCCAAAATGGCTTCCTCGGATCCTCGACCTTTTGCAAATGGTCGAGGATCAATTAAAGAACTGGAAGACAAACCAGACAGCATATTTGGTATAACTTTGTTTCAAGTTTGTTTCAAGTGCCTTTTGTTGCAATTTACACTGTTATTCCGGTGAATTACATGGCTAACATAATACCAAACGTTTCGATACAGTTATTGGATCGGTCCAGCTCCGTGCCACCTGTTTGGAACGCCGTAAAACGCCTCGGGACCCATAATGTTTTCAGGCAAGAATCGCTCAACAATTCGACCCTTATCCTATCCCAACACAGTAGTGACCAAAAAATACAGTTTCCATCCGAAGGCAATGAGTTTTGCGTCATAGAATTCAGCAGTGGTGTTCGCGTCGAATGTGATTTGGCTTCTGATTTGACGATCGTCAGCAACTCCATCAACAGTACGTCTTGAAATCCTTTGTATTCAGTCTTCACGTTTTGCAATTTTGACGCTCTTTAAACCGTCCATATTAAACTTCACTCACTTTAGATTTGGTTCAAATGAATTGATCTACATATCTTGCATTGCAACTCGCTTTGGACAAGCTCCCAACGGCCAAGGATCCTGTTCAAGTTTGGATGGTTACTGAAGGTGCCTTTGATTGAGGAAACGAGCTAAATCTTGCTCAATCCTTGAGGCAAACGTTGAGGGAACCGTGAAGGTGTAACTAATTTGTTTCTAAGTACCTTTTGTCAAAATCAATAGGGTGTCCTCACTACCGTCTTGGGAGACGGTCAGATTGATCAACATGAACTCCAACGTGTCGCATCTTTTGGTCCAGTTTTCATGTCCAAAGACTTTCAAGAAGCTATATCCCTCGTCATATCTGGAAAGACTAGCATTGAGGAAGTCAAGCTCCGCACCTGTCTACTTCATAAAACCAATAGTATTGCGAATCGGGTGGCAGTCCAAGTGGAGGTAAATCAACATAAATCATCATTTGTTTCAAGTGGGACAAATTGTAGTGGGTCGAACCGACAACAGTGTCTCATTATTATCGCTTTTCTTTTTTAAATTATCAATAACAGCAAGATGACGATTAAGTCTGACACTCGGCTCTTCACAGCTGAAAGATGTAAATACTTCAAAAGAAACGTTTACCGCTGGTCGAGAGATCGAGCGAGAAGGCTCCCTTGTTGTCAATTTGGCGTTGTAACCTCTTCGACAATATTGCTTGGGATACCGAGTCGCTCTTCGTGAATTTCGGGCTCGGTTTCAATTTGGTAAACTTTTCAATCTTGTCTTCGATCTGTCAATCTGAGAGGACTGTCTCTCGTACTCCGCCGGGCTCCAGAAGTTCTGCCAACTTATAGTGAAAATCAGCCGTCTGGATCTCGATCTGCTCCAGCTCTTGTAATTAGCATTCATTCTCGCGTCATCATTGCTATTCGAAATGTATTTAGCACTGCAGCCCTCTTACCTGAAGAGTCCCAGCTCTCCAAGCAAGATCGTGATCGTTTTGAGGAGTGGATTGACGATGATTCAGATTCTCGAGGTAATGTCCTGAGACAATCAGCTTAAATCCTTACTTTTAAGATCTTTGACCCAAAAACGAACCATAAAAAACTTTTTCTTTGTTAGAGTCCAAGGCCATTGTGGAAAAGTATCTCAACTACTTAGATCACATTGGTGTATCTCATGATGAGGATGACTTTTTGGAGTCTCTGTCTGGATTTGGGCTTGCGGTGAACCTTTGTCTTGCTAAATTAAATCGTGCATCTGCTCAAACTACTGTGGTACTAACCGTCTCACCATCTGAAATGGCTTCAGTTGACGAAACTGAAGTAAACGATGGTCATGAGAGTGACAGGTTTACTGAAGATGGAAGTGTTATCAATGCTTCCGAGTTTGATCAAGATTGATACAGTAATTGTGATATAGAGTAGAAGGATTAGAATCTTCTTGGTGTAAGTCTTTGTGGCCTAGTTGTGGTTTTCCCAAATCGTCAAACATGATAAAAAACGGTTTTCAATTCTGTGTGAATAAAATTTCAATGTTTCTCCAGAAACAACTGCTCAAGTGTAAATCGTGTTCTCTTGTACAGAAATTTATAGACCTGGTTTCTTCAGCATCCCTCTAAAAATATTTATAACAATCCTCTTATGCAGCAGGACCAATAACACTAACCACCCAATGACAAATTCGATTGAGCGTTTCAGCATTAGTATGATCCTTTGTCAACCTCATAGCTCCACCATCCGGCTGTGACATGAATGCCAAAGAACCTATTCATTTCGATCCGGTCAGAATCTGGGAGGCAAACAGCAGAAGACGGTAGAGCTGACCAAACAGGACTTACAATTCTTGGTAATGATTTGAGCTGGTGGCAGCTTAGCAGTATTGGACTCATCGTCAAGAACGACGTCATGTTTCGAGTCAGCCTTGGCTGCATACATCAATACTATATAACGACGGTCGTTTTCAACACCACCAAATCGAGCGGCTAAGTCAGCATACGCCTTTCGATCACCCATATCTATACGATTCGTGGTTCGATGACCTACTATAATGACAGCATCAACCTCATCGGAGTTGCCACTACTAGCCAAATCAGCAACAGAACATAATACAAATTTAAAGGCGAGTCTGCGGCTTGATTGCAATGGTTTGAAGAGAGAGTCCAAACTGTCCTTCAGGTCATCCAGTACTACTCGGAGTTTAGCATTCCCCTTGACATAAGCAATAGCAAGAGTCTTCCAAGTGATGGGCAGAGGTTTCTTGTTTCGATCATATGCGTCAACAGATTTAGGAACTTGCTCCTCTACATGATTGAGCAAGGGGGAAAAATGAAAACAGCGTCATATGACATTGGGAGAATCTCTAAAGCTCACCAGTAGAGCACCACTCCTTAACAGTGTTGATAGTGTTAATTGCCGATTGTGTCAGCAGCCATGCTTTTGGCTTCTTCAACTCTTCATTCTCAGCTACCAGATCAGCTTCACGACGTTTAGCGTCATCACGTTCCAATGCTAGTGTCTTGAGTTGCCGGGACAAGTCTTCGACCTTGTTGGTAAGAGCACGGATTTCTTTATCGGTTTTTACAGCATGATCAGCTATTCGTGTGTTCAACGCAGCCATAGTACGTTTCTCCATAGCATCGAGACGAATTTGAGATATCTGGTCCGAGCCGGCAATGGGAGATGGTTTTAGTTGTGGTTGGGTAGCAGCACTAGATGAATTACTTCTGCCATTGACAATCGATGTTATCTTTCCAAACGTACTCTTTGACTTGTGTTGTGCCGGTGGAAGGCGACTATGATTCTCAACAGGTCTGAGGATATCCGTAGGTCTTCGTGTATTTGACACTGAATATCCAGCAGGAGCCAACTGATTAACATCGTGATTCTCACATCCATCCATATTGTCGTTCGACTTGAAGTTGTCGGCGTGTGCTGTGGGTACATTTTCGGTTGGTGTTAGTGTCTGGGCCACATTTACGAAATAATCCGGAGGATACAGAGAGGTTATAGATCCATAGTTTGAATTTATAGAAGTATTATACTTGCCGACAAAGCTGTCAGAAGATGTCTGGTCGTGTGCTACATTGCTATCCACGAATGGCAAGCCTGTATCGGTACTAAATCCAGATGTTGTCGAGCAGATAGCGTCTGGTGCTCGTAAACTATTTAATGGATTGTATGCTGGAAGTGGCGTCTTGCCTAAACTAGCATTCCGTTGGGAAACTTCTGCAAAAACACTTTGCGGCGGTGTCGGTGAAGAAGCATGTACATAGAGCCCGTCTCGATAAGTGGATGGTCCTTCGTCAGGCGAGCTATAACGACCTATTTGCAAGCAAGTATCATTAGAAGTGTGCGGCTTATAGGAAAAACTGTTCCGCAACATGCCCATGGAAGTCATATCGAACGCAGCCCACTGGATGTCCGCCATAGATGTATCCGTGTATCAGGATTTCAATACCAGTGAAAACTTCTGTCAAAGCAGATTGATATGGCATGTGCTTGCTAATTTGCTTTGGAGGCGTAAGTTTTGACACATGTGACTTGTGTTCAGGCGTAAGGGCGTTTGAAACGAGCTCCAAAACAGGCAAGAACAAGTTTTGCTCAGTAATAATATCAGGCGTTATCTCGGGTTACATGCTTTGCTCGTGCATTATTTTATATTCCAAAATCCCAAAACATTCAACAACATAGCATTTTGGACGCAAAATGGATTCAACGACTACACAGTATATCAGGCCTCTTCGTATGGTTAAAGATGACGAAAGTAACTGGAAAACAAATCAAACGATTTATTTGGTAAGGTTGCTTGCTTTTTAACTCCCTACTAGTAGTAGGGAATGTGCATTTTGCAAGCAAGGTTACTTCTAACCTGCTTGACACCCCCACAACATCTAGCTTCTGGACGGTTCAAGCTCTGTTCAAAAATGGTGGTCCGATGTCAAGCGGATTGGAATCCACATTGTGTCTCAGGCAAGATACGACATTGTTTGCTTACTTTAACACCTCTGTCCACTAACCACAAACCAAATCTCATAGTTTCCAGCTGGTGGTGGCAATGAGTTCTGTGTCATTCAATTCAGTGGTACCGCGCGCATGGAATCTGACTTCAGCTCTGATATATTGGCTGTCAGCAACTCGATCAATAGTAAGTTTCGCAACCTCTGTGCAATTACGTATCTCGCCGTTTTATCAGTATTTCGCATTTTGAGACACAAAGTATCATACTGATTTTGTCACTTCCTAGATATGGGCCTCATGAATGGCGGAACGAACGTTCATGCAGCTCTGCAACTTGTGCTTGAAAAGATTCAAATGGGAGGTAGTAACGGTCGTACTCAAGTCTGGATTGTCACTGATGGTGAATACAATGGAGGGGATCCTTTCAACCTTTCTCAATCCTTGAGGCAATCGGTACGAAGTCGATTTTCACGAAAAACGAGAAGTTAGTTTCGCTTGCAAATGCTCTCTTCAATATCAGGGTGTTCTTACTACTGTCTTGGGAATTGGCAACATTCATCAAAATGGCTTGGATCTTGTTGCTTCGTTTGGTCGAGCCTTTATGGCCAAGGACTTCAATGCGGCCATTGACCTCGTCAAATCGGGCAGAACCCAATTTGAGGAAGTTAACCTTCGTGCCAGTTTGCTCAAGGAATCAAATCGTATTGCTGGTCGTATTCCTTGTCAAGTGGAGGTAACGAGTTCGTTTCTTTGGAAGTGTTGACCTCCATCGACAGTAGATTCTAATTGTTATCCTTCTCCTTTTTAAGATCACGAATCACACCAGGACAACTATCCAGGCAGACACTAGGCTCATCATCGCGGAAGATCGCAAATACTTTGAAAAAAGGCAGCCTCGGATAGGACAGACTATTGAACGAGACGAGACTGTCACCGTCAAGTTCGAACTGGTACCATTACCTCAGTTCCAATGCATGGATTTTCGGAATGCATTACGTGCGTTTCCGGATTCCGTTTCAATGAGGTGAGGCATCGTGTGTTTGTCATTATTGTTTTGTTGCTGAAGATCATTTGCTTTTTGAAGGCTCGTCGACGGAACCGCTTTGAACGCAAACCCTCGTGTTTGCGAAAAGGCATTCTGCCTTCCACTCGGTATATTAGCTGTGCGCCTTTTCACGAACTTTGGGGTTTCTTCTAATCTTGAACTCGGGTTAATAGATGCATTTGCTCAAGACTTATTTGATGCTTGTATCCCAACTGTTACAAGTCCGCGATACTATATTCCTCCAGTCAAGTCATACAATGTCAGCCTTATGGGAAGACCTGGAATCGGCAAGGTGAGCAACGAATCTCCATCGACAGACTCAATCTTTTTTTTCTGACTAGAACTTCCCAATTAATTAGAGCTCATTCCCAGCTACCTTACAAACAGCCCTATCGATATACCCCCAGCCCGATATTCTCAACACTGGGCGTGGGTCTCGATCTACTCATCATTTCACTCAGCTGCCACCTGATCCTAACAGCCCGCTATCCAAGATCTTGGCTGTGTTCTTTGATACACCAGGATATGAAGGAAACGCTGATGCAACCTCCTCAGACTACAAGGGTGTTTATCTGCCTCTCTTGCTTGCTGGTTTGGTGCCCAATAATACTGAACTCGTTCGGGCGGGCCTTATTAATGGAATGGTAGGTTTTGTGGGAACTATTGGAATTGTTGCAAAAAAGCCTGATCTGATGCCTTTCTAATAGTTCCGTTTGGAAAACATTGAATTTGATCAACGCTTGCCTCTTGAGGAATCTTGGACACGAACAATCCATGTTGGAGTTCTTTTCATTCATGCTAGTAGTGTTGGATCAGACAGTCTAGAGTATGAGCGCAATGTAAGAACCTCGCTCTTCATGTATGATTGCATCACCAGACTCAACGGTTGAGCATTTCTCAAGTACCACAAATTCTTACGGAATCATTTCAAACATAGCTTGCCATCGAATGGACAGTAAAGCACAACCGTGTCTTGCTTGTAGCCATCACGAACATTGACCAACGCTCGGACGAAGAAGTCAAGGGTCTTCCAGCAATCGTTTCCACTGACATTGGTATTGACGAGCAATACATCTTCCCAATCAAAAACTATTGTGCTCTTCGAGGCAATATTGAAAAGAACTTTGATATGGACAAGATGGCCTTCCAATTGTGCCATGCTATATTGACTGGTGGAGCTACCTTCTTGAAGCGATGGCCAGATACTATCGATCGAATTGTTAAAGCTCATGGTTAGAGTTTTTGGTTCTTCTTGAAAGTGCGTTTTACCGTTAACTAATTCTTTGATTCTCCTTTCAGAGGAAACCTTAAACCACTTGCAACTCCTTCCTCGCCCAGCTCCGCCTCAACCTCAAGCACCACAAACTCCGTCCAGAGGTACGTTATTTGAATTACTTGCTTAGCATTGGCCAAACTCAATTGAATGATCGCTCACACAAATAAGATCCCGTCACTTTAGCACCTGAAGCTCCACAGCACTCGTACCCTACTCCAACACCAACTCGTAGATCAACTCCTACTCCTCCTATGCCATCACAACAATCAGCAGCATCCGAGAGAGCTGCTTCACCTACTCCATCTTGGACTCCCGAAGGTCTACCGGCATATAATGAAGAGCTAGCTCAACCTGGATCCTCAAGCTCAAAGAATGTACAGGTTACCGCTGCGACTCCTCCAGCAAATGAACCACCTGCAGCACCTGCACCAGCACCAGCAGTATTGCAGCCTCCAGCTACTAGTCAGGTTTCTTCATCTGCTGCACCGTTACAACAGCAGCAGCCAATGGTTAGTCTCCGCTCTCGTGTAATCACTGCAGTCCGAAAGAACTTCAAGACGGCAGCGACCTTGCCTAATGAGTCTCGACTCACAAAGCATGATCGTGATCGTGTTGAGGAATGGATTGATGATTATCCAGATTGTCAAGGTATGTGACACGCATGTCTTTACCTTTTTTGCATTCCTATTGATGTGTTTGAATGAAATCTCAACCTTTCATTCTTTTCTCGTAGAATCAAAGACCATCACAGCAAAGTATCTAAACTACTTTGATCATAATGGTGTACCTCATGATGAAGATGACTTCTTGGATGCACAATCTGGCTTTGGGTTAGCTGTGAATCGATACCTTGCTAAGTTGGACCGAGCAACTCGTCAATTGCCCGTGGTACCTTCAGTAGCTCCTTCAGAAACGCTTTCAATGGTCGATTGTAATGAAGTCAATGAAAATGAAAGTTACACTGACACAGATAGTATCCTTGATGAGCTCGAGTATGAGAGAGTTGATCAAGCCTCATAAGCTTAGTCGGATCTGGTGGGTGTTGGGAGTCAAGTGAGTTTGGTGCACGGAGGAGCGAGCGGTTGGGAAAGATTCGTTTAAAAGTTCCATAATATAACAAAAAGATTTGTAGATGTTGGATAGAATTGTATTGTATTGACCTAGCTTGAATTGGTTTTATGGAATTTTCGTTTCTTTTGCTACACTCGTTCACTAAACTCTAGTTGTACTCTGACGAAGAATTACCGATAACCGTAGTCGTCCATTGATAAACTTGACTCAGAATATCCGTCTGATCCTGGTTAGACCTCATAGCACCTTCTAAATCCCAATACGATCTATTTCAAAAGAACTTGTCAGTTCATAGATCCATAGAGGCTTCCTGGAGGATAGCTTACATTCCGTCCCAGCAAAGTAGCTTGGCAGACAATACTGTGGGCCATCAGCAACATTGGTTTGTCTCGGCTTCAGCAAGACAAATAAATCTACGACTCTTTTCAGGACCACCAAATGCAGCGAGCTGATGGCCGCATTTGGTGGCCAGCCGTTCAAGCCGTTCATACGCCTTCCCAAAATCTGAGTCCAAGCCATCTGCAAACCCTTTACCTAGTATAACTACTGCATCAGCTGCGCCAATGGCATTGCTACTGGTCAATTCTGAGACTGATCGGACAATCACTGTAACGTTTCGTCCACCTGCTTAAAGGCGAATGTCAAATTATCCTTCAAGTCCTTCATCAACATTTAGAATTTGGGACGCCCTTCGAGATATGCAATAGCCCGAGTTTACAAGTAGCAGATAGAGATTTTTCGTGGTACATTTCGGCAAATGCAGAGGCCAGCCACGACTTGGGCAATTCTTCGAATTGAATCAGTTAGATGTTAATGGAAATTTGAGAATACTGAGAAGACGTTTCAAACGATTACCTTTCTTGACATCATGAGAACCTTTGACGACGGTTCTCAAGGAAGCCATGGAAACATTGGCCAAGTCATCATTTTCAGCCAGGGCTTAAGCTTCACGACCTTCGACTTCACCACGTTCCTCCTCTAAAAGTTCTGCTTGTCTAGTCAAGACATCGACTTGCTTACGAGGTTATCGGTTTTAGGAATAAAATTTTAATCGGTAAATTGTTTATCGATTCTATCAGCACGTTCTGTCGAAACGTGAGGATGACTCCAACAGCGCGATTCGATCCTCCATAGCATCAAGACGAGAATGAGGATCCAGACCTGTGTATCTGATTCGCCACAGCATCTAGACGAGACGTCAACTTCATAACCGACTTTACATCTGCCTCTATAACATCATGACGAGCCTCCGAATCCATAAGAATCCATGCGCATATGCAGACTTCCATCACATCAAGACGAGACGAGCCTCCAGGACCGACTTCATCTGCTTCTCTACATCAGCTAGACGAGACAGTGCCTCTTTGAGTGACGTCAAACCATCCTCCATAACCTCGGGACGACAGTGTGTCTCAAGAAGCGACTGCATCTTCACCTCCACAGCTTCAAGACGAGATTTAGATTCCATAAGCATCTCTACTCGTTCCTCTATACCTCAAGACGAGACATGATTTGCATAAGGCAGTGCATGTCACCACCGGTAGAATCAGCGGGAACTACATCAGCAAGACGACTTCATTTACAACACGATTTATCGGGAAGCACTGACGGTTCCAGAACTGGCCCTGTTGTATCGTCCTGACAGCTGCTATTAGCACGGATTGTGCAACCATGAGAGATTCAATTTGGCATCTATAGCTTCAAGACGAGACTGAGAGTTAGATGCTAATATTTCCTGTTTGGAGTCGTTGGAGATTGCAGGGTGAATAGTTTTTCGGACGTCAGATCCAGTGGCATTGGGTTCAGCAGTCATGGCGTTTGCTGCATACTTGGCGATTCGTGCGTCGACTGGTGCCTTTCTACGTTTATCAATATCATCGTAACTGAGTTCCGACCCTTGCTCGGGTTTGTTGATCCTCATTCTTGTAATGCGTCCAATGGTTTTTATGTTTGGAAATTTGTAAGGAATCCTATCACGTAGAGAAGGATCTTCCATTTTGAGTTCACGTCAAGCCAAAATCACGAAATCCTTCGAAACCAGAACATCTCCCACGACACAATTCCTCTTTGATTCGTGTGCAAAGTCCTCCTTCAACATTCCCAAAATAACACCAGAAAGCGGACTCTGCACGTAAGAATCCAATATGGCCCAAGACTTGAAAGGAGGCGAGTACATCGATACAATGAGTGACTTGAAGGGTGGAGAACTACTGACTCTGCCAAAGGACGGCACCAAGTTTTATGTTAAAACCTGGAAAGTGAGTTTCGTTGGCTTTTAATGTCGTGATCATTTTGAGTGTTTTCTTTTGAATCTCTGTCCATGAGGTTTGAGACTTGATACATTCTGACTGATTGTTGATTATTATTTAGTGTACCGGAACTCCTATTGCTGTTGTCTACCACTTTCACGGAATGGGCGAGCACATTAATCGGTATGCTGAATTGAAAGTCTTGGAGAGGCAGGAGGCTTTATCTGACATGTCGCCCTAGATACGAGCACGTCTTTTCAGCCTTCGCTCAAGCTGGATTCGAAGTCAAGGGGTTGGACTTCATGGGACATGGACGAACTCAAGTTAGTTCTCATCGCTCTGCTGTCTTGCTGTCGATTATGAATTGACCAAGGATTGATTCTGTTAGGTCGTCAACAATTCAGTTAAAGGGGCGACTGACTTTGAAACAGTCTTTGCTCAAATGGACATGCTCGTGTTTGGAACTGAACACAATCTGCCAGTTTTCTTAATGGGTCACAGGTATCGAATGCATTATCTGGTTTACAATGCCTCGTCATCAGTGCTCATACTTTACGCGACAGTTTGGGTGGATTGCTCGTATTGGCTTATGCTCAATCGCGTGGGCCTCGAATTCCAAATCTTCGTGGTGTTATTTGTCAAGGTAAACATCAAGCGACTCAAATATTCAGCTTTGACTTCAATATCAGTGTTTACTCAAGTTATCTAATCCTTCTCCTCATATCAGCACCTGCCCTGAAGGTCATTCCACTACCACTCGGCATCTTAGCCAAAGGTCTAGGTGGAAACGTATTAAAACACTTGCAAGCTGCAAATGGTCTGGACGTTGCAGGACTCTCCACCGACCC
>NW_022158425.1:0-10420 GCF_006535985.1 Synchytrium microbalum | reverse complement strand
GTATCATCAAGGATTATATTGATTGGATGACGAACCACTGTAGGACTTAGGTCAGAAATAAATTGTTTTATTTTTGAAACTAGCTGATTCTGGTTGGGTTTATGAATTGGGATTGTTACGAAAAGGACTCTACACTGTACAACTGATTCACTGAGCTCATGACACATATTTACGGAGTCAACTGACATTTGAGATGTGAGGTATGCTTACGTTTTGACAGGTGAAACTTTTTTCTTACACACGATTCATCTCAAAAGCAATCCAAAGCAGTTCGGCAACCTGTCAGACTGTCGTTTGCCAACCCCAATTGACTGTTACCTGTCGACACGCGCTATTGGCGTCCGGGCGCCAAGCGAGACCCGCCGCGGATGTCCACATTCAGCATCGCACAGAACCGTGGCTATGGCTGCGTTTTGTATAAATTGCCTGTACCTGGTAGTGTTGTTGAAGCATACAAGGTGTGAAATATTGTCGACAAAGGGGTGTTGAAACTGGAATCGCACCCTTAGTCGATAGCACTATCAGAGATTTTTTGGTGCGAGCGCTACTCCTAAAGACATCCATCCCCTCTGTACATTAGGCAGATCCACTGGTGCACCCAAAGTGACTGGTAAGACATTTAAAGGCGTAGTATCATGCCAAGCCAAATTACTAGCCAACGCTGCAAGCTTCAAGTACTCAATCATTATATGTCATTCTCCTGCTGACAAGCTGACTGGAATTAAGGGGTCTGAGGCTTTCAGCGCCAAAGTTGGAAGGACAAACAAGATCTTTGAAAAGACGGAGGAGGTTTCATGAGCCTCATAATGATGTCGGGAGGGAGGCGCTTATTGTGGAGTATGTTCAGCGGATCAAGTCTCGTGTTTGAAGATGAACAGTGGATGGGGATGTCTCTTGCAGAAGACAGTTATAGTAATCGTGATTCTACAATAGCAAATTTGTATAACGTGAAGCATTTTCATTTTAAATTACAATTTTGCTGAGGTACACTTCTCTATGGCTGATCTATATATAACGACAATTGTTCTAATGTTCTAAGCGAGTTTGACAACGAGCTGATCATGAGACTAGAAACAGAGTTCTGGTTAGCCCGCCAAAAAAGGACTCAAACAGCGTTATTGCGTCGACGTACCTTGTTCTGAAACACATATGTAACAACCCCAGTATCACCAGCACACTGTTTCAACACATTATCAAAGCATTTGGATACTTCGCTTTGATGGAAGTGATTCCATGTACTGGTATCGGCACCTGAAGCTCCAGCCGTGATGGCGCCTTCTTTCGGTCTGGTATGTTGGATTCCTTGCTTTGTGCATCGCTTGCAATGGAAGGCATCATGAGTATCACACATCGTGTTGAGATTCAATTGGAAGAGTTGTCGAAGTGATTCTAAGGAGAAGTGGCGCTCAACTTCTTCGGCTCCTGCTTCATCCACTACACAACTGCTGAGTGATTGTTTGTGGGCTTGTCCTGACGTGCAAGAAAGTTGAGAGAGTGAGCTCCGGAGGCAACATTGCTCCACGTGCGGTGGAGGTGTGTAGGTTTTCTTTCTCACTCACTTTGAAAAATCTTTTCTTCAATGGAGCCAGTAGCAATGAATCGATAGATGAAGCACGTCTTCTTTTGGCCATCTACACCAAAAACAAGTTCAAAGTCCTTTCCAAAGGTTTCAATACTTTCCACGTTCATACCTCTCCATACACGAGCTAATGCTTGTCCATCATTAGCAGGATTCCAGTCAGGATCTATTGAAAGGACGAACATAAGTTTTTTGCACCGGCCTCTAAGTGGAAAGAGGAATATTACCAAACAAGACCAATCGGTTTGCTCCAATCTAAAGTAGACCGTGGTTAATAAAGTACTCGCAACTCTTTCCCAAAATTCGAACGATGAAAAGCGCGGCGAGCCATGCCAGGAAGCATACCAAATTGAGACCACAACCACCGGCTTTGGAGGAGAGCAGAAACACGAATTCCTGACCAGCAGGATCATTGAATCGTTCCACCAACTTTTGTCGTTTGGGAATCGTCATGGTTCCATCCAATCGTAATACACCCCATTGACGAGCACGACACATCTTGTCAAACAAATCCAACGTCTGAGTGTAGTTTGATATCAAAACAATCTTGTCATTGGATGTTTTCCTAGTAAATAGCATTGAGTCAAACAAACATGGAAGAATGGCGAAAAAGTGTATAACATGGACAAAGCATTACTTGATCATAGCCAACATCCTTTCAAGTAACAACATCTTGCCAGCAAACTCTGATTGACACAAGTCAAAGTTAAAGTTGGGCGGCAGAGTCATTGCTTCGGGTACATCTTCCTTGTTGACGAGAGCTGGATGATTGCACAACTTTTTCAAGAAGGTGATTGCCTTGAGAGGCTGATTACCATTACCAGCCAAGAGACTCTTGACGGCTTTGGATTTGGCATATTCGGTATACAATTGAGTTTGTAAGTCTGTGAGTTTACAAAACACGACATGTTCATATTTGACTGGCACTAGTTGATGAGGGTAAAAAAAGTCACTTAAAACCAACAAAAGATGCATTCACGGGATTCAAACTTACAATATTTGGTCAAGAGATCTGCAGTTCGACGAATGATGAACTTGTTGGCGATAGTCAATAACTCGGTCAACTTTTCATTACTGATTTGCTTGTCCTTGTCTGAGGCATCTGCGTCACGACCACGCAGGATGGGGATCTCAAACATTTTACGGAATTGAGCCTGTGTACCAAGAACTTCAGGAATAGCGAAACTCAATAGAGCAAAGTATTCCGTCAAATCATTCTGTCAAAAGGGTGATGTTTGCGTAAACTTGGGTACCTTTTTGGCCTGATAAATCAAATGTACCTGAATAGGTGTTCCTGACAAAATGACGCGTCGTTTGGCATTCAAGCTGTTCAGTTCTTGATAAGTTTGAGAATCCGAGTTCTTCAATCGATGTCCTGTAGACCAGAAAGAAACTGGTGTCAGATCTGGACAGAAACGACTTGGTATATTACCGATCCAATATACCTTCGTCACAAAGCATCAATCCGATCTCTGTCTTCTTGATGATTGCTGCATAACCTCTCAAAGACTCATACGAAATAATGAGGACTATTAAATGGAAAACTAAGAATCGAATTACAAAAAAACCACTAAACAGTGAGATCATATTCACCTGGAAGAACAATTGATCTTCCTTTTGAGCATGCCCATTGATCTAAGAGCTTGGTAGTTTCATTCTTCGTACCCTTGTTATCACAAGCAAGTGGTCTGATTCGATCAGGACCGAGCCATTTCTTGAGTTCATTCTCCCAGTTGCGGACAAGACTACTTGGACATGCAATTATAGCCTATTAATGTATTGAGTGTGTTAGTCAAACGATGTGACCGACTTTTAGCGGTCTTCTTTCACCTTTTCGATGGTCGGTTTGCCAGGTATAGGAGATTGCCGTAGTAATGTCCACAAGAGTGTAATACCTAGATTGAGATCATGTTCATGAGGATTTCGATCATCTACGTTTCATACACAGACGGTTCCTACATTGCAAAGTCTTCCCCAGTCCCTAAAGATTAAAAAACGCTGTTGATCAGCTCCAAAGCTTTCAAAGTATTCCATAAATTAACGCGACATACCATTTCATCAGCCATAATACAACCAAATGCATTGGGCGAAGTGACACCGGTAACGCATTCCCACATGAAACGAACACCTTCGATCTGATGTGGTCTCAATACAGTAGCGAGTTTAGGATCAATTACGACATGTACTTCTTGGACAATTACTTCTTTGCCCGTGGCGGTTGACTTTTTAGCTTCTAGCTGTTCAGTCAACGAGTATACTTTTGGCGTGAAGAGGATGATTGCTCCTTCGGCTTCTGGATCGTGTAGTGCTCCTCGAGTGGTTAGTGGGACGCGACGTACACCCAGAGTCTAATGATTGTAAATGAGTGTGAGGTGTAGTTCAACATCGACCAAAAACGACAGTCCCTCATGAGAACGTACGGTTCCTCTGCGACCTCCTCCATCAGACTTGATTCCATTGAGAAAAGATGGTGCCTAAAACATAAGAGGAAAGTAAGTTTCAAGAAGCAGAGGATGCCGACATGACAATAACAAGGACGATCTAGACTAGATCCAGCGATGAATAAAGTACCTTGAATGGTTTAGCCACAGTTTGCAAAGCAATGGTAGTATTTACTCTTGAGATGAGAGGCGGCGGCATGTTTCCTAGTGGTCGTCGAAGCAGAGTTGATGTAGGCTTCTTTCTTGTAGCGACTGTAGCCGATTTGGGAGCACTCCTTCCAGCAGCCAGTTTAGCCTTTTTAGGAGGAGAAGCAGACTCTTCGTCATCTCCATAATCATCATCGTCCTCTTGGTCGTCGTACTCGTCGTGTTTTCGTTTTGAGGATGGAGGAGGTGATGAACAATCGTTCTCATCGTCCAATTCAGATACAATCTTTACATCATCGTCGTCCATGTTGCTATGATATTATGACTCTAATATTGTCTGTTCTATCAAGGTAGATGCACTTCAGTGACTTGGAGTGTTCTGTTTTTTGCCTCACAAAACAACACCCACTTTCAGGAGAAGATCAAGCCAGTTTAATAATGGGCGCGACACTATCGACGCGGCCAGAGTGGGCGGCAGGCAGTGCATCTGCCCAACAGCAACTGCAAACATCCGCATCAAATCAGGAACTATTGTATGATCTCCTTCGCGCTCTTCAGAAAATATGTAGAGATCACCCTAACGAGTCAAGAGCTGAACTACGGGCTCCTCTTAAATGGGCTACTTCTCTCAAGCCGGCTTCCTTCAAGGATACCGCCATATGGAATATAGGTGGTTCGGCCAGGTAACCATCCTTGCCCATTTGCTTCAACATTGCACACACAATTATGCATTAATCACAAACAACTACTATACCTTACAATAGAGCTGGAAAGCCGGTTGTTACTTCTATAGCTACCAAAACCGATGGATCTCCTGCATTCTTACTGGATCCTGTCTCACAAAACGGTTCAGTTGCTACTCTGCCGGAACCCACATTCACTGCTCGAGTATGGACACTAGACCACCTCAACAAGGTACTAGAAGTCGCCGGTGCTGGAAAGTTAAAGGAAATACAAGAAATCGTAGAATGTAAGACCGATTACTCGACCAAATTTCAGCACATAATGCCCACTCTCGCAGGTTTTTCCCCCTGTGATTGTCTTGGCTTTGAAATGCTCACACACAATTCCATCTCAGGCAATCGAGAACCCATGAATTTGATGTTTGATGTACAATCTACTGGAGACTCGGCCCTTTTAGAAGCCTTTGATGTCATCAATGCTGAAGCCGATCCTAAAAGGAAGGAGTCTGCTCAAAAATTATATAAGCTGCTGCTACTAGTCCACGCTATGGATGTACAATTAATGCAAACAGCTTTGCTGACTATGGAAAAGTACGTCCTTTACATACGGTGCATTTCGAAGGTATTCATGGCTTGACTCTTTTTGCCTCCATAGGGAACGAGTACTAGACGTTCGCAAAGTAACCGAAGAACTAGCCATGCTACAAGCCTTTTGTGGCAAAGACCAAAAATACGCTCTCGCCTCCATCGACTGGTCATCAGACTACACATTCGCGAACGGATACCGTGCTCCTCCATGGAGACAGGTGCACAATGAATTGGGATATATGGAAGCTGTCCCCGCCGATAGTGAAAAAGTATGCATCACTGCTACAAAAGGTGGATATTTTGTCAACAAGGGATACCACCCAGACGATAAAGGTGTCCCACATCTGGATTATACCACGTCAAGTGAAACATTCCCTACTTTGACTGCTTTGCTGAGAAGTATCTCAAAGCATTTCGCTGCTCGTGTCGAGAGTCAAGATTATTTATATAGACCTGAATCAAGGAGAGCGTTAGATGGTACTTCTCCTGGACCTGGTGAAGCTGTACGACTTTAATTAATAGTATTCAGTCGTTCAAGACGGTGTTGGCATCATTTCCCAGCCGCAAGTTCTGACTTTTTTCCCCCCGATTTTCTTTCTAGGCCGAAGACGACGAAGTTGAACAACGAAACGCAGAACGAAGTGCTCGACGAACAGACGCCAGTGCCCGACGAACAGCAAACAATGGCGCCAACAATAACAACAATTCCAACAGTTCCCAAGCAAAGAGACGTACAAGTAAACTGCGTGGTGGTGCTCCAGCCCGTGCCGCAGAACCATCCATGAAATGGCGTGCATTGACATCCACAATGGACGATTCAGCTATTGGTCGTAAACGAAAAGATGCTGAAAAGGGCCATCATGCTCAACGTGCCAGATCTGAATCACCTAGTAAATCAAGATCTGCTAGAAAGAATAAGCCTCATCATGCTATGAGCTATGACGATGATTTTGCTGAGAGTGATGAGAGTGCTGTTACGAGTGAGGAGGAGACCACTGAGAAGAGACAAGAAAACAGTATGTTGTGTTTTAGGTTGTCTTATTTGGTGTCGAGTACGCAAGAAAAGGCTTATATGGATTATGAATAGGTGAATTACCAGCTGAATACTTTCAGATTCAAAAGCTGGTCAAGTACCTCCGAGTTGGTAACCAAACAGCTACCATCATTGCTATTTGCTCGCTTCGTGATTTCGATCTTTCGAATGGCAAGTATACAATATTGAGCATGTCGCTTTTTGGTCAATCGGCTAATCACAACTCGGTCTATGCAGAATTCAACCAATTGGCTATCCGAGACGTTGGTGGTCTGGACACTCTTGTCAACTTGCTCGATACCGATGATGCAAGATGCAAAATCGGTGCTTTGAAAGTCTTGAAGGAAATTTCACACAATGGCAAGTCCGTAAAAAAGAAGTAGACATTCTTTGTAAAGGATCTAACTTTGTGCTCTACCTAGTTCAAATCCGTAACGCTATTGCAGATTTGGATGGCATGTTATCATTGGTTGAATTGCTGGTGGATCCAGATGAAGAGATCAAATGTTTGGCTGCTGAGACTATCGCTCATTGTGCTCGAAATGGTACGTTTGCGTGTCAACGCTTCAACCATGCAGAAGAAACTTGCTGACTGTATTCTAATGTAGCTCGAAATCGTCGTGCCGTACGTCGCTACGGTGGTGTGAGGAAACTTGTTCGTCTGCTAAAGGCTCGACCAGGATCATCTGATGAGAAAGTAGCCATTTCTGGTGCTTTGGCTCTGGAGAGCTGCAGTAAAAGTGGTATGTTTCGTATTTGCTCATACATTTATTGGGCACGGTATACTAACATATTTTTTCGCAATATAGCAAACAACAAGGACGCTATTCAAGCAGCTGGAGCCATTCCTCTCCTTGCCGCATTACTGGAATCCAAGAATGAAGAATTGTTGATTCCAGTAGTTGGCATCCTTCAAGAATGTGCTTCTGACGGTATGAAAACGCATCCTTCATCAGCTTCAATGTTTTCTGATTTTTGTTTGTAGAACGATACCGTCTCGCCATTCGTAAAACCGGAATGATAAAGTTCCTAGTCGAGCATCTGTCGTCCAAGAATGTCAATTTATTGTGCCACTGTGCTAGTGCTATTTTCAAGTGTGCTTGTGAAGGTATGTATGGGTACTCAGCTGCAAAAAGTCCAGTAATGTTAGAAACATGATAATTTTCATTTAGATGAAACTCGTGAACTCGTTCGTCAATACAATGGCTTGACACCTCTAGTCAACCTGTTGGATAACGGTGGCAACAAGGACTTGTTGGTAGCTGCTACCGGAGCTGTTTGGAAATGTGCTCAGAACCGTACGTTATGGGATCATATCACAAGACCGTAGGCCAGCTTGCTGATTCTTTTTGCATACTTCTAGTGACGAACGTAGCCGCATTCAACAAACTCAACACCATCAAGAAGCTTGTTGGGCTTATGGACAACCAGCCTGAAGATGTACTTGTTAACGTCGTCGGAGCTCTAGGTGCTTGTGCACAAACTGAAGAAGGACGACGAGTGTTGCGAGAGTCTGGAGGCATTACTCCCTTGGTTAATTTGTTGACTGGAACCAATCAAGCCTTGCTGGTTAATGTTACCACTGCTGTTGGTGCCTGTGCACTCGATGGTATGTGGTTTTATGTGTGTGAATCTGTCGAGGCAAAAATTGAAAGGCTAATGGGAACATTTTCTAGCTGAAAGCATGAACGTCATTGACCGTTTGGATGGTGTACGTCTGTTGTGGTCTCTACTCAAATCTCCAAGTCGACAAGTTCAGGCTTCTGCTGCTTGGGCTATTTCACCCTGTATAGAGCATGGTAAATATTGGTTGTTTTAGACAATCCACGTTTGCGTTCTGACTTTTTTTCATTCTTTTAGCCAAAGATGCGGGTGAAATGGTTCGCTCATTCGTCGGCGGTCTCGAACTGATTGTCAGTCTCTTGAAATCAGATGATCCAGATGTATTAGCATCTGTATGTGCTGCTATTGCAAACATTGCTTGTGATGGTAAGAAATATAGCATCCCTTTTAATAAATGAGTTTTTTGGTTGATATTCACCTTCAACCAATTTTTAGAGGAAAACTTGGCCGTCATAACCGATCATGGTGTCGTACCCATGCTCGCCAAACTCGCAAACACACGTAACGACAAATTACGTAAACACTTGTCTGAAGCCATTGCTCGATGCTGTCGATGGGGTAACAACCGTGTTGCCTTTGGTGCGGCTGGTGCTGTTGCACCACTTGTGAAATATCTCAAGTCGCCTGATGATGAAGTTCATCGTACTACGGCGAGAGCTTTGCATCAGCTTTCTATGGATCGTGAGTTATTGGGACTCGATATAATCGGTTTTTTGCATCAGTTGAAGCTGACGTCTTTCATATCTAGCTGATAATTGCATTACAATGCACGAGCAAGGTGTTGTCCAACTCTTATTATCGATGGTTGGGTCACCAGATGCTACATTGCAAGAAGCTGCTGCTGGTACAATAGGTACATAGTTGAATCTTCCAAAACCGTCTTTTTAATGTTGTTTATCTCACACTCATCCTTACGAAAATAGGAAACATTCGACGCCTAGCTCTAGTGAGCGAGAAGGCTCCTTTATCATAGACTATTATTGAAAAACAGAACACAATGCACCCCCACAACTACACGTACATACGCACATACACTTAAAAAACTCTCTTGTAGATTTTCAACATTTCAACATTTCTTTATTAATCTTCTTGTATGAGAATGATATGAATACAATGACATCAAATCATCAGATATCCTCAAGACATTTCCTCGTATAGTAGTTCTTTGTTGATGACGCGAGGAATGTCTGACCCTCCTCCTCAAGTCGAGTCAGAGAAAACACGCAAAGTTGAAGTAATGCTCGAATAGATTACTTCCAGAGCCATCAAGGTCCGTGCCTGCTCTCAGTGTCTGAAAGTGTATATCTACATGTGACCGAATGGGCTCGACTCCTTGAAGAACATACAATCGCTAATTGTCACCGTATCATGGTACTGCTGAGAGTGTCTTTACGAATCTACTCCACTTGACAAAGCCATTGCACACGTCTATAAGTTTCATCATTTTACCGACCAATCAGATCCACTTATCATCGTCGTCAACGACCCTTTCAAGAGATTGGTGAACTACCATTTCTCTGAACGTGATAATGGTCGGGAATCAGGTCTAAAAATTGGTCGCGTCTTATGTGAGGAAGTCATGGAAATACGTTATGGATCATTTTATCTCCAAACATCATCGTCGTCCCACTGTTGAGGACATCTATATCATATCTCTATGAAGGTCACTATATCAAAGGCAGAATATCATATTCAACCACGTCAGCAAGTAGCAGAAAGATCCCAAACTGTAGAAATGTAAAACTGTGGCCAGAAATATTAATTCAACACAGCTTGCTTGTAAAGTCTGTACGTTCAATCAACTTCGCAGGTGCACACGGGAACAGGAGAGAGGACTAGCAAATTTGATATTGGCAATTGGTAAGTCCGTTCACTTTGGCTACGACTTTGGCTACGACTTTGGGGTCTTGCTGTTTCAAGTGAATTTATCTTCGTCAATGCAGAGGATAAGCCGAGACAAGGAGTAGCTACTGCATTGAATCAAATACACGTAATTTATCTCCAGCGCACACTCCAATGTCCCTCTCTCCTCGTCAAAATCACGTAGGTGCTCGATGACTGAGCAGTCACAAGCCACATCCAAGCCCCATGATTTGATTGGCCTGCACTCAACTTCTCACAATCAAAAAACCCAAGTCTTGAAGGAGGAGCATCCAGAAGAGCGCAACAAGGTATGCCGGCTATAGTCACCGCATCTACTATACTGAACTCGTTGATTCCTCACTATTGCAGCTTCCTTACACTCAATTTACTCACTCTCCTCCTCATTTTAGATTCTTGTTGTGGTCAAGCCTTGTCAAGGACTGTCAAGGACTGCTCTCAAGTG